>NC_090888.1:6339391-6341891 GCF_036669925.1 Montipora capricornis | reverse complement strand
GACGGAAGTAAAAATTACCCGTTTGATTGACAGTCTTAGCGCTGTTGTTTCACATGAACCGGACAGCTAAAACTCAACTGGAATTTGTCCGTTTGCCTCAAAATTTGACAGTGGATAGATTAGTATGTGTAATCAAATGGCGACGAGTGAAATTAGGAAATAATTTCACGCGCGTCTTGTCAAAATTCTGATAATTTCCCGAGCCTATAGGCGAGAGAAATTATCAGAATTTTGACAAAATGCAAGTGAAATTATTTCCTAATTTCACGAGAAAACCATTTGATTACCTTTTAATGTTGTGGGTGGCAAATTACACAACCGTAATTGTTTTTACTGGTTTATTGTATCGAAAACCGAGAAGATTAAGAAAAATGCGGTTTTCGTTTTGCTAAAGTTCGTAATTTTCTGAGTTTCTCTTTCGCGTATTTAAATTCTCTGCCGCTTCTTTTAATTTCGTAACTTCTTCAATGGTCACTGTCTTAGATCTCGACGCCATGTTGGATCTGATCGAGATACAACAGATGTTACCATGACAATTTTGTAGTTTCACATTAACGCTGAAATTTTGCGCCGAAATGATATTAACATATAAACAACAAGAACGTGTCTGCGATTTTTTAATTTCAAAATAATTTTTCTCTGAGAGCGATTTTTGCACGAAGACTTCTCATTTTTCAAATTTAACAAATCGAAAGTGGTTCTGCGATGTCTGTACTCTTATCGACAACGATATTCGTCATTACAGTGGTGGCTGCGCCTCGTGAGTCCACAACAAATTTTGACCACTGTCATGACGAATATCGTTGTCGATAAGAGTACAGACAACGCTGAACCAATTTCGATTTGTTTTTTACCACAATATTGAGCGCCGAAGAAAGTTCATATTTCAGAGCGTGACCAAAATCATGACTCATAGAAAGAGCAAGCGTTGTCTATAACGCAATATTATTTGTTCATTTCCCAAAATGGGCGTTCCTGATTGGCTATTACACTGCGTGACAAAATGACGCAAGCATGACGCGTACAGCGTCGTCTAGACTCTCATCGACAACGGCAAATTAGCCAATCATATTGCGAAATAACAAGCAATTGTGGTAAAAACTATTTTCGAAAACGTTCTGTAACTTTTCGCTGCAACTGAGTATGGCAAAACGCAAACAACATTTTTCAGCGCTTTGGGTCGGGAAACGGAGAAACAAAATAAAATAGCTAAAAGCAAAATTTCCTTTGACATGTAGCTTTGAAAGGGTGATTCGGACGCTCGCATTTAGAGGTCGTGAAAAATTCGAGAATTCATTGATTTCAAAATTCTTTTTATGGTTTGATAGCCAGTTTTATAAGCTTTATTTGATATAGGGGTTTAGGTATCTGCAGTTTAAGCCGGATGCGCTACATTGCTCGGACGCGAGACACCCCTGAAGGTATTCGGTAACCTTAATCGGGTATCAAACGTGATCGCTGATGAAATGTAACTGCACAGTGTCAATCCCAAAGCATCAGTCCTTGAAAGAGTGTGAGCATTTTCCCGTTTCCCCATTGGTTCTCTTTTTATAGGTTTGTCAAGTTTAACTATTAAAAAATTCCGAAACTCATTGCGTTCCGAAGCCTCCACGAGGGAGGTATCTTTCTTTTTATAATTTAAAACTTTTATTATTTTGTTACACCTAAACACATACAACGATTATGAATTACTAACAAACCACACTATTAATTTCAATATCAGACTGCTTATTAGACTGCTAAATAGACTACTAATTACAACTCAGTAAATAACAACTACAAGGTAACACTACTACATTAACACTCTTACAATAAATTGAACAACAATAGTAAAAAAAAAACTAACACTAATAATTATCATCATCATCATTATTATCAAAGAATAATAATAAAAAGTCATAAGAAGGACACATGGAGAACACCCACACTACAAGCCTACATATGCATATGCAAAAAGCCTTTCCCATTTCTTGGTATGTTTAGTTAGTTTGTTCCGCTTACTTGCTATCTTTTTCTTCACTTGGTATATAGCTTTAATCTTGGCCTCATTTGGTTTGAGCAAAAATGCCGACATAATTTCGTTCCTAATATAATGTTCATTGAACATTTCAGCCAAATTTCACGAAAATCAGTCAGTTCTACATACCCTATTGATTCATTTGAAGAGGATGCATCTCATCAAAACAGGGGCACCCAACGAGAATATAGTTCAAAAGCACTTAGACAGAGCATTGTTAAACGTATTTTAGTATTTAAACGGTAGGTATATAGGCGTATTTTTATCCCGGGGGGGGGGGGGGGGGAAGGGCACTTAGCAGTTATTTCTGGGTGGGGATGTATACTATACCAGAGCTTCAATCTTGGACAAAATAAAATGGAACAGAAATGCCCCCTCTCCCCCAAATCAAGGATGAAGGTGCGTGAAGGCCAAAACGCGCCATTTTCCCATCACTGATTTTGGGGGGAGGGGTGGTCTCAATGTTCCATTTAATTTGTCCAA
>NC_090888.1:6326891-6334391 GCF_036669925.1 Montipora capricornis | reverse complement strand
ATTATCTTCATTACAGGTGGTGACAATGACCACTGCAGGACCATGGAAACGAGGTAAAAATGGTGTATTTATGCCAAAGTGGCTAAGCCTGACATTGTTTTTTACTGATCGATGGGTATTCTTGCTCAGTGTTTGAGAAAGGAAACGCTAATTGAACGGCTTAAGATGAAACGAAATGACTCATCGAAACATCTTTTGCAGAAAAAAATGAAAGAGAAACGAAGGTGAGATGTGAAAACATCTTTCCAAGATGACCAAACTTTCGTGCAGTGGTGCACGTAAAGGTCACTTTGTCACGTGCGCGACACGTGAAGATGTGCACTATATCTCGACACTTGAAAATACTTCCAGAAGTGCAAAAGTTCCTTGAGGCCATGCCAAATGAATCCATAGCACGAGAATCAAATATTTAAAATATACCATTTGTTGTAATTTAAATACTCGCAGTAATATGCACCCAATTGTCAAAATAAATATGTTATTTGCCAGCTGGGAGGTCCATATAGGGAAAAACTGTGACCGAGGCCTTGAAATTGCTTCTTTTTCAAGAACGATGTCACAGTTTTTTGCTGTACAGACCGACCCTTTGCTGGTAAAAAACTTTTTTTTTTCCTCTCCCTCATCCTCTCTGAAATCACTTGTTTTAATTGTTGACTCGCACCGCGCTTGATAGTGAATGCAGTATTAAAGCAAACTGAACGTTTCAAGACAAATTCAATTTCCAAACCTCTTGTCTAATGAAAAATAACCTCTGTATGTAAACGGAGTCGGTGTAAAAAAAATGGAAATTTAAGGTCATCAAACAAGCTCACGCAATTAAGGCTAGGTTTCCGCCTTCCGTGAGCAGGCCGGATGAGAAAATTCCACCCACTCCCGGACCAATCAGATTGCAGGATTTGTTGAATTCCGCCCACTCACGCATTGAGAAAAAATAAAAGAATTATAATTCTCTGTGACCAAATTTTGGAAAGTACATATCAAAGACATACAGTAAGCAAAATCTATTGTGCAACTTCCAAGTACATTACCAGTATGACTTGGGCCGTATTGAATCTGAAAAGTTGTGTTGAAAGCTATGACTTCTGCAGGTAATTCTGTTAACATGAAATATGTTTGTCTCGACAAGCTTGATGAGGCAGTGTATAGTTCATTTCCTACATTTACAACTGATAATTACGGGGAAGTAATTAATTTCTATCATAATATAATGGCACATAGTGACATAGTTGCACATTCACTACCAGCATTTGAGCCATACACTAAAACATCACCTTGGCAGTTGTTTTACTAGGATCAATAGGATGTGAACCAGGATTTTTCTAGGTTATGTGCCTGCAAAGGTTAAACTTACCGGTACCAGCAATATGCCATGCGGTGGACTAGACTTTTAACAAGAAACTATTTCAAAAGACAAAAAGTTGTGTTTCGTTTGCGGAATGGAATACTATAGTGTGGGTCACTTGGCCTGTCATTCTTATTTCGCTTCGTGTATTGAAACTCTCGAGAAATAAAGATAGAAATGTGAACTCAAACTCTCTGAACGGTGTTCCTTGGTATCAACATGCATAATTAGCTTTTAAACGCACAACGCAAGGCGCAATAGAACGAGACAACAGACGTATTGGCGTTTTTTGAGGGGAACACTGCCTTGCGGCTGGTTAGCCTATGCGACTTCCAGAGTTGCGTGACGTAGAACAACCTCACCTATCTCCCCAGCACTACGAGCTGGATCGGACAAGAGTATTGGTTAGCGAGCGATGTACCAAGGCAAACGAGCCAACAAGCTTGGTGGAAGTCACCGTACAGGAGAGGACCCAATTTTAATGAAGGCAAAGCGATATATCCAACCCATCCCCAAAGGGAGGGAGGGGAAAAACTTTAACAAATTGCAAACAGCTAGTTGGTTTACTATAGAAGACAAACTGCCAGGTGAACCTTGGACGGCTGACTGAGGCTTTTATAGCTAGACTCTGTCTATTAAAGTAGCCAGTTGCACAGGTTCTACTATGTAGCAGGTAGGCATTACTCGTGCTCTTTAGCAATAATGAATGAGGCTTTAACAGATTTGGCCAATGCAGGTGTACATTATAATCTGAGATCTGGGAACAAAGTCTTTATGTCCCCGTTTATTTACAACAAAACCGTTGATTTTATGACCTTGAACGGCCGACTACAAAGAACGCGAGTACGGTCACGTGTCATTAATCGTGTTTTACTGATAGGGCAGTAAAATCTCATTTAAAGAGAAAAACATATTCTCGTTTATGTGCACAATACATCGAAGAATAGTCTACAAATACCTATTTTACCTTCAAATACTTACCCCTGCATAACATTTCAAATTCCGTTTTCCGTGAATCGTCTCATGATTACGTGTTACATACGAACCATGGCAATTACTAGCTTTACAATCACTGGTTCCTCGTTAATCCAATTTATTACTTGTTTGCATTACTACACGAAAAGGGATAACTTGGGAATTTTTGACAATATATCGCTTTCATCTAACCCAAACTCATTCCGATATTCAAAACGTCCTATGCATACTCCATTTCTTTCGCCTTTGTGTTTGCCACTTTTATGATTTGGAATATTTTAGGGTTACGTGTTCACAATTTTGTTTTTGTATCTCTTAGATGTTTAGATTTCCAATTACACACTCTGTTTCGATTGGTTACTCTAACTCGCTGTTTAAATAGTTCACCCTAAATTCAAACGTTTCGTTTCTGAGAAAACAAAACATTCTTTTACAAATCGTATCGGGTATTCCTGATTTCTGCATAAATTTAAGTTTCATTTTGCATTTGCCTGTTCATCCACGCTTTTTGGAAAAGTGGTACATACACTGTACCACGCGCTTAGATTTAAACGCATACCTGAGGTAGATATTTTTGTTGTGTTTATGAGGAAGTGATCTCCCTTGCTAGTAATACGATGAAATGTGGATGACCTCGGTACGTTGTTACCCAAGTACGTTCCTGCAAGTTTCCTCCTTTTTCTGCTGTTATACTAGGGGTAATCGAAGCTTAGGCGAGTGCGTTCGATGTTTGTAGGACGGTACAGCTTTGGTACAGGTAGCAACTGAGGGGGGAGGGTGGATGTTTCGTGTGATAGGGAAATGTTATTACAGTGGAACCCCGATACAACGATCCTCGATATAACGATATCCCCGGTAAAATGATAAACATGCTATGTCCCGGCAAAAGTTACAGTAAAATGTATGGGACAGAACCCCGATATAACCATCTTCAATATAACGATATCCCCTATATAACGCTGAGTTCTTAGCGTACCGAGCGTAAAATCTTCCCCGATATAACGATATTACAGCATCAGTACACAGATACAACTTCAAATGTTTAAGTTTTGTTTTGTTTTGTTTCCCTTTTACGATTCATACCACAGACCTTGATAACGTCTAATGCTTTGCAAATTGTGAGTCATTTGATACTCATTACAAGTTTAATTAAACAATATGTACAGTAGTAAAAAAGCACATGTTAATTTTACCCCGAAATAAGATATTTTCGTTTATTTTAAGGCAATATCGTTATATCGGGAGTCTCGTTATAACGATACCTCGATATAACGATCTAATTCCACTGTACTGCATCTATGAACGTGACAACTTGTTAGACGTAATCATTAACTATTTATTTGGAATTCTACAAGTAGAAAACTACTGAAAATTACTCTAAAATGAAACTATTACTTGCAAGTCTTTTCAGCTTGTGGTATTGAAGACCTAAGATTACTTTTCTGTGCTGAACGCTTGGACAAAATAAATTCAGTTTGTTGATTTCAATGCCGTAAATATCACAAGTCATGATGAAATGGCGCCGACGAGCGTCATATCTCGGTAGATTTACTTTGTGGCACAACGGCCGCCAAGCTTCACAACTCGGTTGATTTACTTTGAGGCACAACGGCCACCGAGCTACAGAAGCTACACAACTCGGTAGATTTACTTTGTGGCAGAACGACCGCCGAGCTACACAACTCGGTAGATTTACTTTGTGGCACAACGGCCGCCAAGCTACACAACTCGGTAGATTTACTTTGTTGCAGAACGGCCGCCGAGCTACATAACTCGGTAGATTCACTTTGTGGCACAACGGCCGCCGAGCAAAACAAACCGGTTTGATGCAAGCGCGAGGAGTCGCACGCATTTTGCAAGGACAGTGACGAACCATGCTTAATCCAAAGTAAAATTTTACCGACTTCAGTTGACAGACCTTCAGCAATCTTTCAGCTCTTTTCAACGATGAACGATGGAAGATTATCACATCTCACCAAACGCTAGAATAATGAACGCCGACGACGCACAAATCACCACGTGCGATAGTTCGTCAAAGTGAGGCAAAACGTAACCAAGCGCCTCAAAGCGAGGCAAAAGTGTGTCGACGAAAATGCAATCTCGAAAAAACTTCCCTTACAACACAAATTAGGAGTTGCGTTCTCGTACCTCGAACGCAAAAATAGACGTCTCAGCCTTTTCTCTGTAATTCTGCTTGGTTCTCGGGCACGTCTATGTCGATGCTCACGCAAATCAAAACAAAAGTAAACAACTTTTGCTTATCGAGACCTGTGTTTCAACTTCGGAATGAAGTCTTTATTATCATTTAGAATCAAATAACTGTACAGCCTTTCAAACTACATTAAAGTTATTTTCTAAAGAGCTGATCACATTTTCCACTGATGACATCAAATCTTGTGAAACTAGAACAGAATGAACACGATCGCTAATATGGCTATTTGAACAAAGGATATAAGCTAGACCATTACAAGAAACAAACTGTTTAACAATGAAAAAGAAAAAAACGTAATAGACAAAAAACTTATCTCCGTAGTCAATGGTACACTGAGCGGGAGGCTATTTGTTCGCGGTGAAAATGGTACAAGCGTGAGGCCATTTGTTCGCTGTGCAAATGTTTTTACTTTGTCTTCAGAAGATTCCAATATAGCGTCCATTTGTTTGTGGAGTTATTTTCTTTGTCGCTGTCATCTTTAGAGTAGTTCTCAATAAGGTACCCGCTGCTTATTAAAGAATTAGTGTTTTGACTTGTATCACTTTCAATAGTTGCGTCCATTTCAGTTACATTCGAGTATATTCTTGTTTCATTCAGTTCGCGGAACGACCCGTTTCGAAGCTGACGCTTGACATCTTTTAGTGTGGGTCTACCGCGAAAAGCGTATGCCTTTCTTTGTATGTGCTTTGAGCGCCCCAAGAAGAAATCGATTAAGCCAACGCAATGCCGATCTTCAGTAATCCAAACAACGAATCACAGAGCTCTTCATGATCTTGGATTGCGTGGTTTGCTTTAAATAACCAAAGTAAACAGCTCCACGTGGCTTCTATTGTGCATTACCCAGTCAAAACACCGCCACGTGCTTTCTATTGTGCATTGCCCAATCAAACACGGCCACGTTTTTCTATTGTGCATTTTGCTGCACAGGAAAAAAAAAACTGAAATCTAATGTCTTTTATAACTCGAGCCCCTTCGGGGCCCGAGTAAATAGCTTCAATGAGATAAGAGTGCAAGGGTTCAAATTTTGAAATTAATTTAGGTGTATTAATAGCAGTCACGCAACATTAGCGAAGCGAAAAAATGGTAAAAAGGGGGCTTAAAACTGATCTAAAAAACTTAAAAAAGAGTTTCCCAAATTTTCGAATCGTATCTCTGCATGGTTCTTCGGGGGACAATGAATTTAAAATTCAAAATCGCTGCTTCACGTTTTGGCTCCTAAGAGATCTTAGCAGCGGCACATATGCCCTTGGAAACTCCATTTTTTCTTTGACAGCCAGTTCTTGTCATTGTTTGAGGGTAAAGACTCCGGATGTACAGATGTTTTAAAGTCAATTTAATGACTTAGATTCCACAACGCACGGAATTGTCGAGCTAGGTGGAAGATACGACAGTTTGATTGCTTTTCAGTAGCCAAATTCGTCTTATTTTGTTTATTAATCGCTAATGTTTCCTTAAGGAGTCTGTAAGAGCCACAAGAAGAGGATAAATAGAGGTAAAGTAGATCCGCGCTTTTAGTTACATAATGTAGAACAAATTGGTGTGATAACACAAACAAAGGAAAAGTTTGTTTGAAATCGCAGACGCACTAGCGTACAGCCGCCCGCTCTCCGAAAAAAAATCGGGAAGGAGCGTTTGTCATTTACCCAAATAGCCATTCTCAAGAACAAGCTACCAAGCGTGTTGCGCTGAAAGATTTGAGATGTGTACATATGCATATCGAGGAAGATAACAGCTCATCGGCAACGATCGGGATTGCTCTGAAGATCAGGGGTCCGTTTCTCGAAAGTCCCGAAAACGTTTCGGGCCTGAAAAGCCATTTGTGAAACTGCCAACGTCTTGTTTTGGAAAGCCGATATTTTGACATGTTTTCGACGAAACAAAAAGAAAACTGATTGTGAAGTTTGGTGACTTAAATCCTCAGTCTCTGTTCTTGAGATAAAGAGGGAATTGTGACACCCGGAGCCGAACCCGGTTGGAAGACTTGCATACACATCCTTTCCTTTAAAGAGTACTTCTTAGCTATAAAGCCAAGGAATCTTAAAACTAGCGGAGACTCTCTTCACTGCACGTTTGGAATCTTACTACCTCATTGACCACCGTGATTATAGCTCCAAAGAAGCGTGAGCCACGCAAATTTTGGTCGGCGTAGATCTTTCAATAATTTTTGCAAGATTAGTCCGAAACACGTTTACCACCGGTAAATCACAGACGCTCCTCTCCGATTCTTTTTCCGGAGAGCGGGCGACTGTACACAGGCTATTGGTATCCAAAATGGAGATGAACAGTCACAAAACAAACAAAAACAGCACGTCATAAAATATTACGAACAGATTGCACTTATGGGCACTTTTATTGCAAAACGTTCACAGTGCTACATCCACGGTAAATTGGCCAATGATACAAAATGAGTTTAAAACTTTGGTAGATCAACGCGGTCTATCTCTGTATTCGTTAATATTCCTCCCTTCCTGGCGACCAATTTCCTTTAGCAGGGCCTATCTAGTCTCCAGGTCTCCCCTCCAAAGTAAGAGGAGTCACAGGGGAAAAACCCTCGGGACGAGTGCACACCTCGCGCACGTTATGATGTCAAATGGGCCCTTTGCAGCTGGCGATCACATGGTGCAAAAACCGCAAATTGCGCACTGGGACATCTAAACAAAGCAACTTAATTTGAGTTTTCCTTGTTTTAGATGTCTCAGTGCGCAATTTGCTCTCCAGTATGGTGGTTTTTGTACCATGTGATCCCTAGCTGCAAAGGCCTATTGTACTATATATAATAATTGCAAAAAACTACTGTACAGTATTATATTTAAGCCTTTTTTCCAAAGTTACTTTGAGATAATGCGTTTCCATTTCCCGTTGTTTGGAGATTTGAGTCAAATAAAAGTTATAGACCTTTTCCTGGGTAATATCACATGTAATTATTCTGACAAACACGACAAATTGTATGCGTCAAAGTTCATCGTGAAGC
>NC_090888.1:6319391-6321891 GCF_036669925.1 Montipora capricornis | reverse complement strand
CTAGTGCTTGGTGGGACAACTATCGCAGGCTCAGCTTTCTTTGTAATGCGCATGCTCTGTTGACTAATCCTTTGGGATGTCCGGATACGAATCGGATACGTGTGGACGGTCGTATACGATTCGTATACGCTACGAGTGGACGCAGATATTTTTTTATCCGCATAAAGAGATTTGCGGATACAAAAATCACCGGATACATGTGGACGGGAGTTTACTGTACTATCCCCCGTGTTCAATATCATACAAGGCATATTTTTCAAATAATCACGTATGTAATTATGCTAAAACAAGTACTCACCTCATGAACATGCCATGAAGGCCCGGTGAATACCGGTGAATAATTGTCATTGAAATCATTTACAAGTCATTAAAATGACTAATCTTATAGCACTTCTTTGAGCACAAAAGAAATATATCTTTTTTAAAACAAACTTTCAATGAGGAATCATCCATTTGATATGCACAGTTTGTTTTGTGGATTCAATTTTTTATCCTTTAATATTCCGCTCTGAAAAGGGCTGTTGTCTCCCCATTGCCCAATAGCCTGAGGACCTGTGTCCTAGGAACTGAAAGGAGAGCTGTCCTCCTTGTGCTCTCCGTGCTGGTCTTTTATGCTTCCTTTTCCTCTTCCTTCAGCGCCTGCCATAAATGCTAACTGAACTCGATCTGAAGAAGGGCCAACGCTCATCATTACTCGTATCTTTTTTGCAGTGGCCAATTTACCTTTAGTTATGAGCTTTGACCTTTTCATCCGGAAAAGGGTATTGTCTCCTTATTGGCCTATAGCCGGCAGGCCTGCGTATCGAATGCTGAAAGGAGAAGTGTCCCCTAGCTAGCAATTCATAGGCAATTACATCCTTTAAAATTCCAAGGGTATGGGGGAGGGGGGAAAGGAAATGAATGTTGAAATGAACTTGAATTTTGGGACTTTTCCAGTCTTAAGTTTGGCCACGTGATTTTCAAACTTATTTTTACTTACTTTTATGTCTTGTCTCATTGACTTTCTTCAGCTAATACCAGCAAGCCAACAGACACTGGTTTATCAAGGAGACCTGATGACTGCAGAAGAGGCTGAAAAGTTTGAGAAGCTTCAGCATTTTGACGCTTTGCTTAAGATGAGAAATTGGGACAATAAAGGCAAAATCAAGAATGCTACTGTTGATCCACTGGATAAATATGAAAACAAGTGTAAAATTTTCTTGAAACTCTCCACTGTAAATGTTCAATTCTCGGCAGCTGAAAGTTGAATGGGCTTGCACAACAACTCAGAAATATATTTTACAATAATATTACAAAACAAGCCTTCCATTCCACCTCTCAATCTCTCTACACCTGTTAGGGTATTAAACTAGGTTCATGTGACAAGATCAGTGGTAGAGCATCCAAATTAGTAATCAGAAGGTCATAGTTTCAAGCCTCGTCCTGTTGAGAGAACATGCATTTATTTGTTGGAGTGTGCCTGTATCACTGACAAAAATCACACATCATTTTGATAAAATATAATATTTTATATTCTGTGATAGTTGTTTTATAAGAAACGATTTAGAAATACATAAAACAAGAAATACAAGTGATAGAAACCGACGTTTCGGTGCATCTTGCGCCATTATCATGGTTATAAAGATAAAATGCGGTTTGTAAAAAGGCTACGTTAAAACGAATTTGCATAAAAGAGTGCCAAGCTAATTACATGAATACTTTAGCACGAAGAGAATCCGACTGTACATTCAATGCTGGTTTAAGATATTGAATACACAGCATTTCATTAACAAGGCAGTCAAATTTGTTCGTGCATTTCTTGATTACATTGAAGCGTGCTAAGAAATTGTTCGGAACAGCAGTGTTATGATCTTTGCAATAATGCCTGTAAATAGATGACGCCTTTTGACGGTGTCCCTCAACGCGCGTGTGAAGGTGGCCCTTTGTGTACCCGACATAACCTGCATCGCACAGGTCACACTTGAATAAATAAACAACGCATTGCTGGGTTACGATGTTAGGCTTGGGCTCACGCAAGCTTAGATCTTGTTTAAGCTTGCGGCTAGTAAACACGGGTTGAATGGTCTTCTGCACCTTGCTGCTAAGATCTCTAAGTTGTCGTTTGACAGACACTGCAGCATCCTGATCTTTATAGGGAATAACTATCCGGGTGGCGTCATCGGTATGCTGTTTAGGCTGGTTCACTGCGACTCTCGAGGTGATAAACCTGTTGATGACGGAATCAAGAAGGTGATTCGGATACATCAGCTTACGGAAAACTTCTCTCAGACGTTCACACTCTTCTGAAAAATGCGCCTAAGATGATGATAGCCGGTGCGCACGATCAAGCATAGTGACGAGCAAGCCATGCTTGTAGCGGCTGTCCACATGGCTATGATAGTGCAGTAGTAGCCCTGTGTTCGTCGGCTTGACGTAAACCTTTGTTTCAACACATGGTGCGCGATTTAACACTTAGCCCTACCTTCCCAGCCGCGAGAAAACCGCGGTAAATCTGCCATCG
>NC_090888.1:6304391-6309391 GCF_036669925.1 Montipora capricornis | reverse complement strand
TAAATAGTGGTAATATTATCTTACGCGAATTCGAAGGATCTGAGTGTACATCTGACTATTTCCAAAGGAAGTATTTCGGATTATAGTAGATTACGCATGTAGCTTTATTAACTTCTTCATCTTGGTATCATTACTGCTGATATGGATTTTAAAGCTGCCAGAAGGAACGCCGACGAGAGACTCAATCAAGAACTTGTGAGGATTCGTAATATTCCCAAACGAAACAAGATTCAAGTGGTGACGGACAAGCATGGCTTAAGTCGCGCTAGTCACACAAATGCTGGCTTAGTGAAGGAATTGGAGCTCAACTTGAGTATAATTTCAAGCGAGCAACAACGATTTGCTAAGGAATACAATAAAAGGCAGAAAGACTTTCGAGAGATGCAAAAGAAGTCTCTCGCAAAATTTCTTCCTCCTCTGATTCAAAACTCACAAAATGAACCTGCAAAGGGAACTTCGAGGCGAAAACCCACGATTTTTGATGAAAACCCTTTGTGGGTAAAAGATCGAAGAGAAACAGTAACGGACATAAAGCGAGAAATGCTCTTAACTTTGATGGCAAGAAGCAAACAGAAAACATTGAAGATCATTTCAGAAAACAACAAAAAGACTTCTTCTGGATCATTTTTACCACCGTTGTATGAATCAGTTGAAATTGACCAAAACTCCTGGATAACTCGATTAAATGGTCGAAAAATAAACGCGAATAGAAGAAGCTGTTTTCCGGTTTTGCTCGAACAGGCTGAACGGAGAAGGGAACAGGAGAATTTCACCGGAAAGAACACAAATACGATAACAGAAAGTAAATTAATGTCTGACGGATCCGGCTGCAATGCAAGAACGTTTCGTGGTGTTGTATATCAAAAAGTTCTCAAAATGCCAGATCCTAAAAAAATCCCTCATTTAAATCCCTGGGATCCTAAACTCTATTATGTTGTCATGAAAGTTTGCGATAGGAACGATAGAAAGATGTCCCGTTTACAAAAAGCAGATTTGGAGTTTGAGAAAAGAAATAGAGTTTTCACGAGACATTGGGAACAACGCCGACGTGAGGTTCGCTCGCGTCCGTCACGGAAATGAGTGGACAGCTTGTTGTACAAGAGCTGGGCATAAGTCATGAAGTTGAGTTTACGTTCAGGGCTAAACAGGCAAAGATAGCGTGACGAGAAGCCGAGAAGACGCCACTTTCTACGGGCTTTGTTTTTTTCTAGTATTGCCTCGAGTCTCTAGCGCTCTTCTCGCGCATTAATTCGCATTCCACCGAAAACGCCTGTTGATCAATGTAAGTTACTAAAGAAAGCAATGAATAGGAATTTGTTCTCTTGTTCCTTCTCTTTCAAAATTGTTCCTTTTTTCGTCAATGTAAAAACAAACGGCTTCATCATTTCAGTTCAACATACGTTCGATTTTGGTGAACGATGTTGAACCGCAATGTTGACTGCTGGGGTGGGCAAACGTTTTAACTCATCATCAACATTTGATTAACCAAAGGTTCTCGAGAGGCCGGTAATCAGTCCCAGGCTGCAGCCGCAGTTGTTACTATGGATATGGAGTTGTTACTAAGTCATTGAGAAAAGAGGGGGTGGGGGGGGGTGGGGGGCAAATTGCTTCAACTTCATTCAACATCAGCGATAACACTGAAAGAAAGTTAGCTAATGTTGAATGGTTGTTGAAGCAAAGTTTAAACGCTTTGAAACTTATTCTACATCGATTCAACTTGGCTGCAACATGTTTCAATACAGTTGAAAGGAGGAGGGGGGGGGGGGAGGGGGTAGGCAAACGGTTTCAGCATCGCTGTTCAGCAAAATCGAACGGATGTGGAAGCAAATGATGAGGCTGTTTGCTCTCCTTAATGATTTTTCACTGTCAAGCGAGAGAAATGCATAAAAATGCATGAAAATAAAAATTGAAATAGCTTCGTCGAGTTTCTGTCTTAAATTATCTCCTATATCACAAATAAATTATTTGCATCGCCAAGGTAAGAAGCTCATTTAAAAAAATCGTCGTAATTATTACAGTTCTGGACCAGTTCAAGATGTTGCAGTGAACTACAGATTTTAACACTGAGTTGATCCATGGGCTTTCCATGTCACATGAAAATTCTCCCATGATGTAAAGTGCATGAAGTATCACTCTGGCCTGGGTTGCTCGAGGCAACCACGGCAGCCTGTAGGTCTTGACTTGATACCTCTTATTCAACGGTTATCGTTAACGAGGCTTTGAGCAACCGGCCTCTGATCAATGCCAAACTAACAGCTTGGCGAATTGTACTTTCAGCCCCAAGGCTTTAATGACTTTTGCTTAAGTTACGTGGCAATCTTTGGATACACAACAGCAAACCTAGAATGAATCTTTGCCGGTTTGGAGATGTCCAACAAAGCCATGGTATTTGATGCTAACCGTTTCTCTTTGTCATGAAATAACTCCTTGTGTTTGCGTTCCAAAGTCCTGGCGAAAGCCAAGTTCCTTCTTTGCTGTTGAGTTCTAAATATTAAATATTATTAAATACAGACGTATTTTCCAGCAAACAAGGGGAATATAGACCTGGGCTCGTACTTCTCTTCCTGCATGTCAGGCTACGAGTTTTCACATTGTCGTGAGTCTCAAATTTTGATTGGATCTCATCGACAGTATCAACTTTGGCTATGCGCAACACACTTCGGGCTCTTGTCCTTTCTGGTTTAATGTCAGCCGAGTTAATTGTTTCGTTTTCATTTGTTTCGCGAATGTTTTCAAGTTTTATTCTTCTCTCTTTCCAACCAAGTCTGTAGGCCATCTCTTCTCCTTCCATATCAGTTTTCTTAGGACAGAATTTTAATGTTGAAATCATGGCTGACTGCTAGCTTTCTTGCCGAATGGAAGTTTAAGCGTCTTTTCAGTGCTCAATCGTTGTCTCGTTAAAGTAGTGTTCCGACAGACACGAATGTTTGTTGAATTACCAGTCCATTCGATTGGCTTACCTAGGATAAATGACAACTTGACTTTTGGACGCTCTCTTTGATCATCGCAAATTACGATGCTTTGACAAGCTTTAAATCCAATCTATAATGATGCCATATGGATATTAATTTATACAAAGAATTGTTTTTGCGTCACAGTTGACTGTCTTTGTGATGAAGTACTTTCATAAAGTTGCCTCGAGGCACCAGGCTATAGTTCCGCGTAGTCAGTTCAAATACCAAGGCATTCTGTTCAAAAAAAGTAAAGGAGAAGATTCTATATTGTTTGTCCACACATTTTTGTTTGTTATTGTGGCTTTGCTTACTTTCAGTACTCTGTGGTTGGTTAGATCTATTGTGCACATGGTGAAACTAATAACTTTAACCGTATTATGCCAGGATTTATAAAAACAACAGTTAGACCTGACTGAAGACATATATTGTGCATTTTTACATTTGGGTACATTTTAAATAATTGTCAGTGCCTTGGTTTTTCAAGGATACGCTAACTTAGCAGTTTCATTGAGGTTTCAACGACGTTGCATGCAGTCGGCCAAATAAAGCTTTCAAGATGTACACTTGCTGGGGAAAACAAAAGAATTAGCATCGTGCTTCATTAACTTCGATGAATTCTTTTAAAAAGCCATCCAGTACCTGTGTGTCTTCTAACAGGGACCCTGAATGTTATAAGCTTGGTTTTAAGATCATACCTTAGCTTTTTAACCTTAATGATAAAACCTTTGACTGACCTACTTGAACGTTTTCTTCGGATATTTATTCACTATGTGACACTGGAATATGTTATACTGATTCAGTATAGCCCTCCTTGTTTGTGCCAAGAACCCTAAATATAAATCGGCTTTTGTGGAGGCCACACCAAGTGACCAGGGATGATTTGCTTTTAGATACTACGGTTTGGAAGCCCATCGGGCTTGGTATCACTGACTTAGAGATCTGTTCCAAACTGGCTCCCTGCAGCTTCGACTTTTATTCAGTAATAATATTCAAATCAATGAATGAGTTGTTTGCACTCGTTATTAAATGCCAATTCGAGATCAGCCTGCCGCAGTTGCGACCTTACAATTTTAAACCTACAATTGTGGTCAAAAGTTGTTGGGAAGGTTGCGGGCATCAGCTTACTTCACACCTAATTCGATTTTTCTAACTATTGGCTGAAGTATTTGGGAAATACCATGCTCTTGTGGCCCCCCTCCCCCATATTCAATGTTGGAGTTGTTCAGGTAAGAAAAGTCACCATTTTTTTACCCTGGTAAATCCAGCATTGAAAAGGGGGAGGGGGGTATCTGTAAAATGAAGTTACCTTCCCAACACTTTTGTCCATGATTGTAGCGCAAAAGAGGCAGGCGTAGTGGGCGGAATTCTGAGCTAGAGGTCGCCAGTTCGATCCCTGTCATTCGATCGACGTCTGTCTCGACAAAAGTTTCTCTGATCCGTGTAGCTGTAGTTTTAATTTTAATTTTAATATCCGTAAAACGGAGCATTGACTGAGGAAGGGGGAGGGGGTGGGTAAAAGGTGCGCACCGAGAGCCACAAGTTCATCAGTAACTCTAGTCGACTATCACGTTTTACCCTTGTAAAAATAGGACCTTTACCTTTTAAAATTGTGTTCATATTTGTTGTGTCTTCAAGCCTTTTTCAGCGATGATCGCCTCTAGATCTTTTAAGATGACTTTAATTGATGACTTAACTTTACAGAAACGAACCAATAATTTGGCCAGTTTGAAATCAAAGTGGGCCCGCCATGATTGTTGTAAACTGGTTTATTATGAACAGAACAAAATCAAACTCGCTTGGGTAAAATATTTCTTTCTCCCCTTTTTTTTCTCTGTTTCGAAAAACTACCCTCTCCTATTACATTGACTCCTACGCAAAAAGCATCTGTCAACAACTAAAGCCGCGGCTACACGAGCGATTTTTTGCTCGCGCTGGTGATGCGATTTTTTCAAACTTTGTCACGTCGCCAGCGCGAGATGAAAATCACACGTGTAGCCACCCTTGAATTGGCGACGCGACAGTTGAAAAATTCGCAAGAAAAAAGTC
>NC_090888.1:6281891-6296891 GCF_036669925.1 Montipora capricornis | reverse complement strand
CTATTATTCCTTTTTGTCTACGTTCTACAATAGAGCGAGTTTGAGGTAACTCTGAATCCGCTCCACAGAATTTTTTTAAACTTTGCGGAGAGTTTCATCTTGACCTGCTGATCACTTCTGTGCGATAAAAAATTGGGGTCACCGAGTTCGTTTTTCAGATATGAGGAACTAAAGCCAAAATGTAGGGTGTTTTTGCAATGCTTTCCTGTTGTCATGGTAACTTGTTACGTCACAAAAAATGGCTGCATCTTGTTTAGCGATAATTGATGTTTCATATGGTACCACAACATTGCTTTTGTTTTACGTGATAGAGCAAGTTTCAATTGAGTGTCGTAAAACCAAAACCAAAGTAATTACTTTGGCCAATCAAAAGGACGGTGACAATCCGGTAAACCAATCCCAACTCGAAGTAATTACACTTAGCCCACACAAAACGCAGGGAAACGTGCACGCGCGAGCTACGATTGGTTTTGGCTTCACTTCTGATTGGTTGAAAAAGTGGCGCGAGAACTTTGAACCAATCACTGAGTGGAGTAATACAAAACCAAAGCAATTCGCTAATTACTTTCAACACTCAATTGAAAACCGCTCTAAGGCCGACTGCATAACCTTTAACGGTATTGATGCGAACGGTTCATTGAAGTGGAGAACCTGGAAGAAAATGAACAAATAACCCTTGCATGCTCTCATTATTGTCAAAACTCTAAAAAGACTGGTCAATATTCACGCTGTTGTTATGCCTAGCACGGGAGAAACCTGCGGCACGATTACATTTCCTTATTGAACCAATTTTAGGTTTCTACAACTCCATAATGATTTGTCAGGGACTTGGCGGTCATCGTAGATGCTGGATCACGCACTCCTTTGATAGCATAAAAGTGTTGTGGTCCAATAGGTGTTAATGAGCGTAAGAGGCTTTGAAATCTTGAATCACGTGTTACGTCTCGCACAGAGACTTGGAGTTCGCTTCCAGTGCCCTTTGCTGGCGTAGCTGAAATTTTATGCTCTCTCCAATTTTGCCCCTTTCCCAGATTAACAACAATCTTCTTATTCGCCTTTTCACATTCTTCAAGTAGATTTCTTGTATCTGTTGATTGGCTGCCCTTTTTTTCTTCGGTGGCTTTGAGCTTCATTACTGAAGCTGGACTCCCTTGCCTTTTGTTTTCCAAGCCAAATTGATGTTTAAACGTTTCAAAGCGACTAACTGCGCCGTTTTCACTCTGTTTTTTCCATGTAGTTTCACTGTATTTGTCCATTTTCTCTACCAACGCAAAATAGCGACACTTTTCCTTGTACATCTTCAAGTACTGCTGCTTACTTTCCTCAAGTTCATTATTTTCATAATCAGGTTTTTTTAGTTTGGCTAAACTTTGCACCTTCCTCAATCGCTCCGCTTTACTTTCATCTTCGTCTTTCAGTTTTCTCATTTTCTGCACCATAATCTCCACTTGGAGTCTCTTTTGTTTGGCATCAGCACTGAGACGAACAAACTCGAGAACTATTAACGCCGCTTGTTTAAACGATTTTATCCGTTTTTTTCTCCGCCATATTGGTGTTACATACACAAGGGGCTTTGAATTTAAATACTCTGCCATCTTTAACGACCAATAACTAAGATTCAGTAATTCAACTGTACTACCATAACTGGCTGGTATCTGACCGTACAAATAAGCTGTACGGTCATTTATACACCAGTCCGACGTGCAAGAAATGACGTCATCAATCTGGACTAATCGTTGGTCTTTTGTTCAATAATCCCCTTGGAATATATCGACGTATTTTCCTTTGATACAGATGTTTTAAAGCAAAGTTAATGAATTAAATATTGCCTTTTAAATGCCACAACACACGGAATTGTCGAGCTAGGAGGAACTTACTTACTTTTCAGCAACCAAATTCGTTTTATTTCGTTTGCTAATAAGAGCCGATGTTTCCGTAATTAAGGAGTCTGTAAGATCTACATGAAGAGTATAATTAGAGGAAAAGTAGATCCGCGTTTTCAGTTACGTAACGAGGGACAAATTGGTGTAATAACACTGTGACGAACAAAGAGGTTTGCTTGAAATCGCTAGCGCACTACCACCCTTGGTATCCAAGATGGCGATTAACAGTTACAAAACAATGAAACAAAACCTCATAAAATATTACTAACAGATTGCCCTTACTGGCTTTTTTAGTGTTTTTATTGCAAAAATTTTCTCATCGCTGCATCTACATTAAATTGGCCAATGATCCAAAATGTGTTTGGTAGATCAACGGGGTCTACTACATTCTCGTTCATTCATTCCATCGTTCCTCATAGTCGGCGCGGGGCCTTCGCACGAGAAAACGAAGAGAAAATTCAAGTATCTTCATTGGTTAGCTTGCGAGCGATAAAGTTTTGAATCGGAAGTGAAAATAGCCGATGTGGCGTGGCTGGCCTGTAAAATGATCAGTGTCTTTGTTTAAAACTACCATATTACTTATTGCACTTTCTGTTCGACTCGAAGGGACACATTCTATAAGTTGAGGCCACTTAAAGCTTCACAGAGAGACTCCTCGAATGTAATGCTTCTGACTCCGCCATATTTAGTACTATATGAACTCCGGAGTCCTAGAACCTGGGATGTAAATCCTATGTCTCCAGAGCCCTTCGTTTTCTCGCACGAAGGCCCCGCCGACTAAGATAAACGATGGGCTCTGGGAACGAGAATGGATCTACTATGATTTCTGTGGTCGTCTTTCTTCCTTGGCGTCCGATCTCCTTTAACTGGGCCTATCTAGTAGCCAGGGTCTCCCCTCCAGATTAAGAGGAGTCACAGGGGAAGACAATCGGAAAGAGTGCACACCTCGAAACGTTGTTATGTCAAATTGTACCAATAATTTAAAAAAATTATTGTACAGAAATATTTAAGGCCCTTTCACCAAAGTGACTTCGTGAAAACGCGTTTCTTTTTCACGTAGTTTGGACAGTTTGATGAAATAAAAGTTATACCTTTGCCTGGACAACATGGCATGCAATTATTTTAAAAAAACACGACAATTGAGTGAATGCGTCAAAGTTCACCCAGGAGCCGAGTAAACTTGGTTCCTTCCGTAATTTTATGGTATCATGATTTTGTCTCTTTTCTCTTGCTGACCGTCTTCGTCTTAGGGCTCGCTGTTAGAACTGGTTCCCTTTTCGCAGTGCCAGCCTTTTTGCAACTATTACTTGAACTAGCTCTAGAGTATTTTTCTCCTTTATCTTCAGGAGGTATTAGTGAGTGTAAAAGGCGCTGAAATCGGGGATCATTACTTGCGAGTCGCTGTACGTCTTCGCTTTTCCTATGATGTATTTCTGGCAAGCAAGTTTGTCCTTTGAAACAGTATTCTTCCTTAAGATCTATGAAGCTCCGGGCCTTGTGTTTGCTTTGCCGTCGATCATTGTTTTGCTTTGTATCCTCTTTTGTGTTTTCAAGAAATTGAACATCGAGTAGATGTGAGGAACTGAGCTTCGTGGTAGCTCGATTTGCATCTAACATTTTTCTATACTAGCCTGTTAAATATCCTGAATCTCCCTTCCTATTCTGAATCTTACTCTCTCTCGCCCTTCCCCATTCATTGGCACGTTCATGCTCTCGAAACTTTTCCCAAACGGTTTTCTGATTTTCTCTTCTACGGTATGCCTCCATTTGAATTTCACGAACACGCTCGTATTTTTTTCTTTGCTCCTCGAGAAAATTTCTCTTCAATGCTGAAATGTTACTTCCACTCTGCTCTTTATCAGTCTCGTCTAAAAAGAAATCAACTGTCATTTCAGGATGTATGCTTCGAAGAAATCGCATAACAATCATTTTTTTACGAACGAGTTGCCAATACGAAGATTTTCTTGTTTCCATTTCTTCATTTCGCTTCTTCCGCGGCCAAATTGGATCCAAATGTGAAATGATAGGAAAGGTCTCGTTTGTACCTTTCAATGGCATTGAAGAAATAATCGTCTATACTCTTCTATTTCTTATAACAATGAAATATTGAACATTTGAAGGGGACGTTAATATACCCTTGTTTAGTTTTCCTAAATCTTTTCGAAAACAAAAGGGTTGAAAAAGAAAATATTTTTAGCCAGCCTAAGAAGCAGAGCCTAATGTTTACTTGTGGACTAATAAATTACCATTATAGATTTTTCTCAGTTTTGAGAGTGAAGCTTCTGGCGTTGGTCGGTGTCTAGTTTTTAAGATGCCAGTAGATTTAAACGGTTTTTATTCAGTTAAAGTCAATAAGGCTGTAAGTGCACTAAACGGTTTTAAGACACTCCCCGTTTGCTGATATGGCTTTTAAGCGTTTCTTTTTCTTAATATATTTAAATCACAAACCTAACTATACACAGTAAAGAACGAAAAAAGCATATCTTCAGTCTATAAATAGACTTCGACGATCTTAGGCTTAATACTTCAATGCTAAAAATTTAATTACTCCAACTTAATTGCAATGTTATCTCCGGCTTTCCTGCGCTTAACAAGTCATTTATTTTCCCGTCAAAGCTAGTTAAAAAATTGTTAACCTATCCAGGATTGTTTATTTTCAGTAGTTCCGTTAATATATCTTTTTCTTTTTAGTTCTCCGCCGCGGTGTTCCTTAGCAGACAGGAACTTCACAAAATTAATTTTCGTAATCTACAAACCTAAGAGCAGCTTAACAAAGAATGCAGTATTTTTTTACGTGAGGTTTCAACTAGTTGCATTTTAAATGATGTACTGAACTGTGCGTAAGTACTTTGCAACACATGGAATACGTGAATATGCTGCTGTCATAGTACTAATAATATACGGTTATAGAAAAAGCCCTCCCTTCCCTGGCCAAAACCGTTGGAAAAAAAAACTTACGGGGCATTTTGGCGAGACCGTATGGAAACAATCCATCCCAGACACCCAATGTTGACAAAGGGCTTCCCGGCTATTCCCTGAATTGGTAAACGAGAAGGAGGCTTTTGAAAGACCTCCATTGATTTACTGAACATGAATGGTTGCCACTTTGTATTTTATGTCCGTTGGGATCATTTTCTCAGTTTTTGTCAAAAATTGATTCAGATTTGAAACCCGAATGCAAACGGCCACCGACACACGTAACAACCCCAAAGCAATTCAAATGCAGGCGCAGTCGAAGTCGAGGTCTTTTCCAAGATGGCGGACGAAGCTGGCCCAACCTTGGATTATTCATTTGAGTCGTAGTAATTGCGTTTAATTAGTATTTCAAATGCCTATTTTCTCGCAATGCATCTCGAAGCGAAAGCGAAGCGACACCCAAGCGGACTGTAGCTTCTTGAATGCTCAGCAAACTGTAAACTCGATAGTACACGAGCGCTGAATCGTTTACTATTTGTTTTATCATAACCAAAACACCTTGTGACATTCTTTGTCTTCTTAAATGCCTCTCGCTCACCAGCTCGTCAAGTTGACTATCCCTTAATTAGGCTTGCAAAGCACTTTGCAAGTGGCTCTGGCAGGCAAAATACCCTGTAACAGGTTAATGAAATGACATGACAGAATTCTACGTCTTCGTTTCATAAAGCTGCGACGAAAAACATTTTTAAACCTTTGTTTTTTTTCATAAAGCTGCGACGAAATTTCAGCATTTTGGGCAGTACACTGTTCGGTCATTATTGCAGTTTGAGGAAGAGAAACTGCAATTTTTTTTCTCGGCGCACGTGTCAGTGTTTTCGCCATAACCATTCACCCATGGGCAAATAGTAAATAGACAATTGACAAATCAGAACGGCACGCGCTTTAGTTTTGTTATGTTACACAGAGAGATTTTTCATTGTCATTACATGAAATGGCAAACCGTACAGGCTCCTGCTTGTCGTAGAAGCTTGAAAAAGGTTTACACGATTGCTCCTATTTTGTGACTATTTTATCTTTTTCAAATAGCGCAACGATGACGAAGTATCATTTAACGGAGAAAGGAAACGCCAAGATGGACTATGGCTGTTGTCATGTTAACTTGAACGATAATTTCGTGAACTAAAATACAAGCCGCAGCGCGATTTTTTTAAACTCATTACTGTAACACCTGGCTTTTTTGTGTCGTTTATGACGTTTGTTCCTAACAAAGACGTTAATAGAGAGTTTATAAAAACCACGACGGCTACGGCAACGACGCGGACGCCACAAAAGAGAATTATTATTGTTTTATAGAGGAAAAATGCTCTCGTGCCACGCGTGCAGTACACATTTTTGTACACTTATTTGCCGTACACTGCAAAACAGTAACGCCGGTAAAATAACCAAATTTAACACTTTGATGATATCGTGTGTCCGCAGCAATAAATTTCTCGCTGCTGTCTCTACTTTTACTCAAAAACCGTTCGTGTCCAGTTAAGGATACTTTGCCCCTATCGTACAATCAGTGAGCAAGATGGAGAAAATTAAAGAATATTCAAGATTCTGGTTAATGCAGTTATCATATACATCACAACATGGTCAGATTTTTCATGATAGTCGTTGAAATATTTGTTGTTGACAGTTTTACATAAAAGCGGCGCGAAAGCGCTGTTACGTAACTCAGCCACACTATCGTCAACTTTTATCAAATAAAATTCAGTTTTCCCGTGAGAAAGGTAGTTTATTTTAGACAGGGGTAAAAAAGGTCAGCTCAAACTGTCGTCGGCTATCAAGTACTGTTTGACTGCGGCTTAAAATGAGTAGGAAACGAAAAACGTGTAGACAATAACGTTGAATTTTTCATGACTTTAATTTCCTACCATTCATCACGCCCACTGGTATGTTTTTCCTTCTGACGCATTCGCCACACAAAAAGAGTTGCGAAGAGACAAGACTAAAATATGTTCTCATAGGACCTTGGTCAGTGGTGGATTAAAATGCAGGAACTGGCTCACGACTTTCACTTAACAAAACCAGCACTGTGGTTGGTTGATTCTTGGTCACGTGCCCCTGATCAAATTTAAATGTATCCCGACCGGAATACAAGCCGTAGTTGTTGCTCGCGCCGGTTGTTTTGCTCCGATTATTGAAGGAAATATCAATTTGAAAATGCAAAATGTATAACAAAGCACTTAATATATGGTCCCTCGGGAAACTAGTTAGTTTTGTTTTCCCTGGAATCCTGTCTCGGGAAACATCAGGACTTGGGTGCTTAGTATTTTTAAAAGACGATTGCGTACAATGAAAAGTCGATTCACAAACATTGCACAAAAAATAAACGTGGAGGTTAAAACTACTGAAAAAGTGTATACACCAATACACCAAGCGATAATTTAAAAAGGACCATTTTATATCATTCTAAACTTGTAAAAACCGGGAAAAATTGTTTTAGCGAAAGTTCATCGCTTGCCGGGATACCGCCACAACGCAGTCGTCATGAAACTTGTTAGTAGGTTGGTTTAGCGAATTATTTTGCTTCCCAATTCGATCTATTCGAATCTATTTTTGACCGTCAACAGGCATGTACTAAAATAGCGGTTCACGCAAATTTGTCGATAAATTTGCTCATTCTTAATACGCACAGGAACACCTTTCTTTGTTCTTTCAAACAAATTAACGGGAAGCTGCCTGTACCATTTATACATTGTGCAGATTAAAGACAATTGTTTTTCACAATTCAAGACAGACCACACACAAATTTTCTACAGCAATCGCAGCACGTTAATTATTTTGAAAAGCATTTTCCATTTTATCATGCTGCTATCCGGGAGCTTTTTGCTATAACTATTGCCGTAAATAGAAAAATGCAAAACTGCAAATGACGTCAAGGATGTCTGTGTTGAATGGATCGATGAAGAACAAACATGCGCAGCACGTGTTAACTAATATTGGAAAAAATGCAACGACACCTGCCTGCAAAGACAAAATACCTCCCGCCTTTTGTTGTTTAATATATACTGTGAAAATTAGCAGGAATAACGAAAAACATGACGCTTGTTTTGACGAACGTTCTCGATTTCATGTCATTTTAAAGACACAGGCTAGCTGAAACTGTACGTGAAAAGTATATCTTTTCAAGTGTAAATAATATATAAGGGTCATATTTATTTGAGAGAAAATTTGATCAATTATTTATAATAATGTAGCTCAAAGGACATTATTTAAAACTGGTCGGTGTACAAATGATATTATCTAACAGTTGAGGCCCAGGAAATTTCAGAAATGGGTAGAAAACGAAAACTGAAAAAAGTTTCTCGGAGCGAGAAATGGATGCAGAAACTTTACGACGATGCCATTAAAGAAGTCAAGGAACGGAATTTCAACATCGACGATTCACCACCGGTCATCAACAATGAAAACCCAACTGATGACGCTTCGATAGAAGAAAAACAAGTTCCACAAAAACCGCGAAAAAAGCCCAAAGAAGTCCTCGAAGAGAGCGTTAGGAAACAAGAGGAGTTAAGAAAATCGAGAGTTTCCTTATGTGTTCCCGTTTCAAGGCTCGTCCCTTTCAAACCTGACGAGAAAGGCTTGGCTTTCCCGCGGGATTTTCGGCGGGATTCTACCTCTCAAAGCTGGATTCCGCGTTCGGGAAAATCGCTTCCTGGTGATGTACACAATGGTTGCAGATCCCCCAGTTCCGATTTTGATAAAATTGAACACGACATTATTTGTTGCAGTGAGGAGGCTTCGGAAGTCAACGCCTTCGAAGAAATTTTGAAGGTTTTCCCTCTTCGTGTTCATGAAGACGATGACATTAGCACACCGGAAATTTCCTTTCGCTCTCGGCAACTTCCGCCCATCTACCGACAAGAAGTGTGGCGGAAAACCATGCGCCGTGCATCAGAGCCATCACGCTCAATTCCCGCCAAAAAGGACGCATGGAACATAAGGGACCCTACGTCTTTGATGATTGGCAGGCAGGAACTTTACTCAAGAGAAAAATGTAAGTCATCTATTAGTCTCGCTGAGAGGCGATTTCGTCTGAGGATAGCTAGCACTGGAGCAGTTCTGCCATGAAAACCGAAAAAATAGAGAGAATGACAGAAAGAGAAACGAAAAGCAGCAACAAAGAACAAGAACAATAATCTTTAAAACTCATTTAACCAAAATGATCATGATTTACAGAGACAGAAAACCTGTAGCAAAACTAATCGGGGCAGGTAGTATGATGGCGTATCCGGCACTGTTACAATCACAAAACGTGATAATTTTATAAAATACAAGTATAGCAAGATACATTTTAAAATAATTAATCACTTTAATTAAATTAGATTATTGACACTAAAATTCGATGGCTGACGAAGTCACAAGCATTTAAAGATAAGAATAAGATAGATTCTTTCGATTTCATTCATTATAACGGACCCATAACGTAACTATATAAACATAACTGTCTTGTTTTTAGGAGATTTGGAATAATAACACAATCATTTTCTTCTTAATATCTATATATATTTCGGGAGTTGTCTCAGTATTCTATCACTGCATGACTTTTGCGATCTGATGAGCTCACAACCAGAGACCTTAATTTAAAGAGGAAAAATTGTTGACAAAGTTGAACGAAAACAAAAAACAATTAAGAGAAAATTCGACAAATCGAGGCAACGACCTAATTGATGCTATATTGCGAACTGCAGGATATTGCATGCAGTTTTTCTTATCTCGAAGGCAAACTTGAGGCTTTTAATGAAACCCCACAATTGCTAGAATTCTTTTAGATGTAAATAAAAAGATAATGTAATATGAAACTGTATTGCCTAAGGTATTAATAACTTCTTACTAACCGAGCGCAAGGGCCGTACTGGGAAATATTGGCCCGAGGTCGTGGCAGGGTCCGTACAAAAACGACCGAGTGCCAATATTCCCCATGCAGTACGGCTCGAGCTAGCTCGGTTAGTAAGGGGGTGTTTACATGATACCGGTACGAGTTTCATTCTGGTACGAGTTGTCAATTTCATACCGCGTTTACATGGACGACACAAATATTGACACATGGATGACGCATGAACTAAAACAATAATGGCGTCCAATATTTAAAAATACAACGCATGCGTCAATAGTCCCAGTCCACCACGACTCGTTCACTTCGGTGAATAGTTGTTAAATATTTGTGGTGTGGGTAATAGACCAAAAGAGATAAGAGATTTTTGTTTCCAGCGATCAAGATTTTAATTAAAATGAAAGGATTTTTTAGGACGAACTGATACAAACATGTTCAAAACTACTATCATTCACATCAGTTATCACAAAGTTCAAGAAGCTCTCTTTTAATTTCTTTATTTCTTCGTAATTCGATTTAACGCTCTTCGGTTATCAAGCGAATTTAAAAGGTTTTTTCCTATCAACGCTAAGTATTACTAGCAGCCTCTGAAATCTCTGTTTTTAGACAATCTAGTCTTTCACAACAAACTAATGTTACAACTGAGATGAAGAAACGAGTTGTTACATTAACAGTAACACGAATTGTTACAGTAAATACGGCTGAAATCTCTTTAAATTACGGCTGTACCGCCTTTTTCTTGGTGACTTGTCTTCTTTTCTATACTTGAGCTGATCGGGGTGAAACATGGGTAACCCGAAAGAATGGATCCTCAGCTGATTTGACTTGCTTGGATCGCAGTTTCCAGTCTCTAACTGCAGCTTGGCGTGCGCCTGATCATTTGGGTCTGTTACCATTCGTCGAAACTGGTTTGATACGATAAAAGGGTGATAGAGGTCTTCGACGATCGGTGCATGAAATCGAGGCTGACCTTTCGGGTCAATTTCGGCTTCAAGTCTGGATTATTTTACTTACCAGAACTCGATGAAGCTTGACTGAAAGATCTGTCGTCTTCAAGTCCAAGGATATTGTTGATAGAGAAAGACAACGGCTGACGGGAGACTGGAACCGATATAGGTTTTCCGTAAGAGGAACTGCATGATCTCCTAGACTCTAGCGTAGATTGAGTTGCCATGGAACCAACTGAGTAGGTGAGCTGTTGAACTTGTTCGTGTGACCACCACGCAGAATGACTGACTATCCTGTGTTCAGACCTGACATATATACCCTGACCGTGTGAGCGGTCCGACAAAGAAATGTGTCTAATTTACCGATAACCGAGTAAAGAACAATACACCGAGAAAAGCAGTCACTCGCCGATTAATTTGCATAACGATTTAGTGTCATTGCGCAAAGAGGCTTTCCGTTTAGAAAACTCGTTACGCGGGCTTTTTGAAGGCAGTTATCTTACCGATAGTAAATAATTTAACTAAACTCGTGTCACGAACATGACATTAATTTGATGACAAAATCACAAATACTTCAATGTCATTATTCTATCCTTTCTTTAATGTTGTGGTTCTATTGCGTATTCATTAAAACAATTTAAAGGGATAAACCAAGTGTTTGTCAGATTAGCTTGTTAAGCTGTTTAGAGTGTCCCGCGGGTTTGCCCCTCTCGGTTCAGTGTCATCCAAACCCAAGTGCCGCGTCCCAGGTTGCACACATCGGAAATGAACAAGTGTGGAGCGACACAGCCTGCGAACGCAGACGTACCGCCGGAAATACGTCTGCGTTCGCGGGCTAGGAGCGACACGGAGACAGACTTAAAAGATCAGCCTCAGCCACGCATATGAAACCAGGCTATTTAGTGATGAACGGTAACAGACCCAAATGATCAGCCGCGCGCGAAGCCGCACATAGAGACTAGAATCTACAAAGCTTACCCTGTTTTGCGAAACAAAATGAGCGTGAATAAAGAGATGCAATCCATTTCAGTTAACTGATTTATACAGACTAAATGAAGTATGCGCTCATTCAGACCTTTATATAACAACAGTTAAAACTATGGAACAACTAAGCGCGCGCGGCCTGACAAACGAATAGTCCATCAATAATTCGCCATTTCCGAGTTCAGACAGCTTTGCCTTCAAGGCGACCGCCGCTATTGTGGCGGCGGAGTAAACTTGAGACAGTGCCGACCTTGTTAGGGCAAAAAAGGAGGCAATTCTCACCAAAGGAACTATAGTTTTGGCCTAACTCAGAAGTGATAGGCGTTGGCGAAATTGATCACCTTTTTGCTCTTCTTAGTCAGCCAACGATTTATATCCGAAATTTATATATACTCTCTTTAATTGTGACAGTTGACAGAGCGGGGTAATGAGAAACTGAGTCTGTTGCCCGTCATTCGTTCATGCGTTCGCCACCAGCAGTAACAAAAACAATTTCTTGTAAACCTATTTTGTCTCTGAGATAACTTTGCGCTCCGAGGAAGTCTTGACCCTTCGCTGTTCGTCTGACGTTCTTGGACATAATTGTCTTGAAAGCCGCCGAAGCATTTCTGGTAGAGATCCTACGGGCGATGTCATTGTCACAGCTACCACTCTTCACTCCCATTTCGTCAACAAACGTATACATAAGTCGGTTGTACAAACGTATACATAAGTACATGGTACCACAGCTCTTTGGCAGCACGATTTCTTGCAGAAAGTGTTGGCTTGAGCCATCCCTTAAGTTCCTAATTCATACCAAGCAAGCATATTGCAAAATTCTTAGCTACCCACACAAAAGCAAAAAGTTTAACTAGTGAGGTGGCTCTGACCTCACCCCAGAAAATTTGAACCACCTTTATTAATACCATTGGCTAAGTGTCGTTTTACTCTTGTTCGAAGCTGTGAAGAATCAAAGTGCAATACTTAAAGTTATTGTAAAACTTTGATTATTAAAAATTAAGTTTTTTCTTTGGATGAACTTGAGTAATCGCAACTATTCTCACTGCATAATTAATTAGCTCATGGCAGAAGTTTTCATCATGCGTTCGAATTCCCCCGTTTCCGAGCATGCTTATTACGGTGTTGATGCTTTGCGGTCTTAGAGTATATATTTTGTCGCCCCGCCTGAAAAGTGGTCATTTTAACCGTATTCCGGGACGACGGCCAACTTTCGCGTCTGTTCCTTGCACAGTCAACCGCCACCAGCATAGATGGCAGAACATCGTCTTCCCCGTCCACCCGCTCCCGTCGCTGCTGCAATCGTGGAGCATGCTGCCGTTGAGCCACCGCCAGTTGTAGAAGAACCGCCTGTTGTTGATCCGGTTATCGCACCGCCCCCGGCTCCAGTTCTAGCGGCGGACCCGGCCCCGGCGGTTGAAACCATGGAAGAGGTAATTTTCCTAGTAATTTTGCTGGCCCATAGCCAGGTTTACGTTTTTTATCGTGTTTTACCCGCTGTCTGTCGCTTTAGTGCCTGCGTTTGTCTCCGGTTCATTTGTATTTTCTTTCCCGGTTCTTTTGTCTTAGGTTTGTTTCGGTAAACCTGTATACTCCTTTTTGTTTTTGGAACTATTGTTTCATGCTCTGTATTGTTTTAGGGCTTTTGTTTCCTCGTGTTTTCGCATGCCTCCGTGGCCCTCTGTTGCGTTTTTTAGCTTCCGCACTTTAAGTTATGTAAAATCTTTGGTTTTAGTTCTTTTGCATACGTTTTCCACTAGTCTAGGCTATTTGTTGTTGCGTGGCGTTTCTAGCGCCGTACCGCCGGTTTAGGCAATTGCGTGGACGTTGCTTTGGTATTCCACCAGTGAAGGCAACGTGTTGTTGCATGGCTGTTGTTGTATTCCGCTGGTGAAGGCGACCTGTTGTTTTGGCGCTGTTTTTTACGAATACCGCCGGTGAGGACAACATGCTGTTGTTGCGTGACCTCTGGTCAAGTCAACGTATCGTTGAGTAACTATTTGCGTTTTCCACCGGTGAAGGCAACGTGTTGTTGCGTGACTGTTTTTGCGCGTACCACTGGTGAAGGCAACGTGTTGTTGCGTGACGGTTTTGTGTGTACCACCGGTTAAGGCAGCGTGTTGTTGAGTGAGTGTTTTTGCGTGTGCCACTGGTGAAGACAGCGTGTTGTTGTATGACTGTTTTGCGTGTACTACCGGTGAGGGCAACGTGTTGCATGACTGTTTTGTGTACCACTGGTGAAGGCAGCGTTTTGTTGCGTGTTTTTGCGTGACTGTGTTTGCAGGTACCACCGGTGAAGGCAGCATGTTGTTGCGTGATTGTTTTTCGTTTTCCACCGGTGAAGGCGACGCGTTTGTTGCTTGACTGTTTTTGCGGGTACCACTGGTGAAGGCAACGTGTTGTTGCGTCACTCTTTTGCGTATGCCACCGGTAAAGGCGACGTGTTGTTGCGTGCTTGTTTTGCGTATACCACTGGTGAAGGGAACGTCTTGTACTTGCGTATACAGCTGGTGAGGCAACGTGCTGTTGTGCGACTGTTTCTGTGTTCTGGTACGAGCAACGCGTTGTTGTGATTCTTTTTGTGTGTACCTCTAGTAGAGGCAATCTAGTGTTGTGGTATACCATTATGGAAGGTATTACACGTTGCAAGATATTGTTTATAAAGAGTAAATTTGAAGTTTAAGTCATATTGATTTGGGCTGTTTATTTTGTCATAGGCCGCTGCCCGTATTAAGGTTCTTGAGGACAAGATTAAGTCGTTGGAGCAGCTGAAGACTTTAGAAAGTTCAGAGTCAGCTCTCGCAGCCTTGCGTCGACATATCAGTCGCCCTACCGCGATGTTCGATAAATATGAGGCCCTTGATCTCCTACAGTCTCTAGTTTGTTTGGCAAGAAACGAAAGTCACAAGAAAGCAGACGAGTATGCGGCTGCTCTTGATGAGATCAGAGCCAGGACTGATGCCTTGGACCACCTTCAGCTGCAACGCCTTTTCCTCGGGTTATTGGGGGATCCTGTTCGTGCTAAAGTTGCCAGGGAAGCCACTACTATTTTGAAGGGCGTGGACAAAGCTCCTACTCCCCTTACTGGCTATGGATCCATCGCGCGTAGACCCTCTCCTTACCCGCCTCAGCAAAACACGCAGTGCTTTCGATGCTTTAAGTGGGGGCATGTCGCCCGTTCATGCCGTCATAACCCAGTGAGACGTCAAGGTGGTCGGGGACGAGCCGGACGTTTTTAGATCCTAGACCTGGCCTTTGAGACAGTTTGTGTTGTTTTTCAAATAAATTGTTCTTTGCAATCGTTCCGTTTCTCGTTCTTCCACATCTACTTTCTTCGTTGACCTTGGGGGGACCTGCTCTGTGTCTCAATTTCGGACCTAGTTCGGAGCTC
>NC_090888.1:6274391-6276891 GCF_036669925.1 Montipora capricornis | reverse complement strand
AGCTCTCCGTCACTTTCACTATTTAAGATGGCGGCGTTATCCCTTCACGACATTCCGATTCGATCCCCATCAAAATACTCATGCTCTGAAGGCTACCTTGGTGTTAGATATCAACACTCGACAGGAGCCCATCACCCGGAGCGTGCAACTTTACTATACTTGTGCAACGGCGTTTTCACAAGTAAGGTTATTTTTAGATTGAACTTCCCGTTAAGGAGACTCCCACAGGAGCCCGATGACCAATTACAAGAAATTAAGCTGGCGTCATAGGGTCACCGAACCGTAACTGACGTTGTTTTTTGACCTAATTCGCGGGAAGGGCTAGTCTAAAATAAACCTACTTGTGAAAACGCCGTTTCACAGACGCTGTATGGAAGTTGCACGCTCCAGGATGGGCTCCTGCACTCGACGTGCATCAAATTATTTGTGTTTCGGAACATAATTGTAGAGCGGTTTTCAATTGAGTGTCGAAAGTAATTGGATAATTACTTTGGTTTTGCATTACTTCACTCAGTGATTGGTTCAAAGTTCTCGCACCATTTTTTCAACCAATCAGACATGAAACCAAAACCAATCGTGGCTTGCGCGTGCTAATTTTCCAGCTGCGCTTTGTGTCGGCTACGTGTAATTACTTCGAGTTTTGATTGGTTTACTGAATTTTCTCCGTCCTTTTTGATTGGCCAAAGTAATTACTTTGGTTTTGGTTTTACGACACTCGATTGAAACTCGCTCTAACTTTTACTAAGAGAAAACATTTGAGTCTCAGTCAGAAATTACCGGATTGAGATCACAAGCAGTTAGTTTTAACAGAAAAGTCCGATTTTAAGACCAGGTTGAACGATCAAACAGTTTTTAATGGATCAAATATCGTGATACGATTTCTCTCACGCATGCATTAGGTTTTATTTTCCTGAATTCCCTTGTTCGCTCTAACGGTGTTGTTTTATTTACAGTGCAACGCGCCTTACTGTGGCCACCCAACAAACTTTCACATTTAACAATTACGTGTAAATACGTCAACTCAACAAACCATGCAACGGTGTTCTACTTATAACTGTGCGAACTTTGCAAGGAGGCGTATCTGTCAATCAAATTCACACTTCCTGATTGGCAGACAATTTGTAAAAAACTTTGTTAGGTGGCCACGGTAAGGCGCGTCGCACTGTAATTATCCATATCCATTACCATCAATTATTATCAATATACGCGGCCAAATAGAAAATCGGCCTCTTCAAAACACACGCTCAGCGGGCCGCAAAAGACTGACAGCGGGCTGCTAATGCATTAACAGCCCTACAGCTGATTGGTTCTTGCTTTAACTTTGTGATATGCCTATTATTTATAGACGATTTTACGCATTTTTTCGGTAATTTTAAAATACGTTCACTGGACTGAGTTGATTCTTTGATAGCTTGTTCAATCAACACTTACATGATGATTTGAAGTGACTTTGAATTCGTTATTCACTTAGCTTGTATTATTAAAACTCGCATTCTTGATATAATTTGGCCTTGTTTATTGATAATAATGAAAATGACATGACTTTTTTCGGGAATATTGTTTATTTGCGCCCTTGTAGTGTCATTTGCAGCCCGAGCGCTTCGATGTTATTCCCTTATTATGACTGTAATTTTGGACTTTATCCTTTTCAATTCTTATATTGTGAAGGGGATGTTCTACGGCTGATAATACGCAGTCAGTTAGTGACCTTTGAACCGGAAATGGACCTCTGCCTCGGGGAGAGGGGGAGGGGTGCGCACCCTCTGAACCCTCCCCCCTAGATCCGCCCATTTAATTAGCCCCGCAAATTACATAGTCTGCAATTAAAACGACCACATTTTCTTTGATTTTCTCCAGTGACCTTCGCTAAAAGCAGGCCGCAGATTATTTAGTTCCTTCGAAAAACCAGCGGGCTAAACGAGATGGCTTGTGCCCAGGGCTCGGTTACGCTATTTCGTGCCGTTTCTAGACTTCTTAGCCCCAATCTAATACAGCATCAACGAAGGGAGAAGAAGTCTTTCAAAATCTGTTAACCAAGAAAAAAGAAAAAGTTCAAAATTATCCACATTATTCTTAACAGTACTTTAATATTTATAATGTGGTTCTCAAATTAAATAGGTGATTAGTCAATCAATTAATCTCGCGCCACGTTCAAAGTCTTTTGTGTTTGAGATTAACCACATAATTTGACTCGAATATTTTTTGGCATCAATAAATGCGCGACGTAACACAAAACCCCTGGCCCGGTAACCCGGCGAACATAAATTAGCTATTATGCACAACGAATGCGCATACATTACAACACTCAGCCAATCAAAGAAAATGCAAAACCAGTTATGACTTGCTCGTAGGCTTTCTCGTGTATTTGCTTGCATTCAGTGGATAACCTATGTCTGTTGTGATTTGCCAACGTCATAGTAATCATTGAGAGTAGTTTTGTGTTTCTTCACGATTAAAAAGTCTCACTCCCAGGAGTCAATACACCTTATTCCAAAATGGC
>NC_090888.1:6244391-6269391 GCF_036669925.1 Montipora capricornis | reverse complement strand
ACGAGCCCACTGAATGAGGAGCGTATCGCCAAGTAGTATATCCAGTATCATTTCCAACAAGCGCTTATGAAATGATTGTTTATTATATTTCAACACTGAACTGGGCCTCAGTCTTACAAAACGACTGGCACACTCAATTCGTTTCTATGGAAGGTCCTACGTTATATGAGCATATAGCCGAGATTAAAGGAACCAATCACACCACTAGAGACGCAATATCTTAGATTAAAGACTTAAATTGAGTAGGCGGTTCGCAATCAGCCTGCAGGGGACAAAGACAACATGTACAAATACTGACTGTAAAGAGAAGGAGCCAATAAAAAACTTAAACTTTGGGACGATTACGTTATCCGAAACGTAATAGAAAATTTCAAATTTCCATTTTTCAAACTTTGTCTAATTTTCCAAACGTGAGTTCATTTTTGAGTTGTAGTGAATTTTACCATGATAGGAAAGATAAACAAAGCAATCTTGTAATCTTTTTGCAACATTTGTTATTGCAGCCGTTGTAAGGGCGTTGAATGGAAGGAAAAGCTGAAAACATTCACCTCCCTCAGTGGAGCTCTCTTAATGCACAACTTAAGATGTCCCTCGGCTTGTCTCAAAGCTAGCATAACTTCCTTGGCGTACTTTAGAGAAACGTTATCCATACGAAAATCATTGACCTGAAAAGTGGATTTAAAAAGGATCTGTCATTCTATTTTGATCCCTGTGTAGAATGCTAAAAGAAATCATCAATAAAGTGAAAAAACAGCAACGATCGATGATGCAGAATATGTTAAATCAAGAATGGGGTAGAGACTAAAGTCTCATGCAAACGGACTAATTTTATTTATTTACCTATTCATTCAACTGGATGTCTAACATTCACCGTTTTCGTTTTTGAGAATTGTTGGTTCTGCAGGTTTTGGCAATAGGCCATTTCCGAGTTCATGTCTGCCTCCTCTTCAAAGCGAGTTTAAGTGCGAAGTTTTTGTTATGAAAATTAGTTTTCATTCATATGTAAAGTAGAACTAATTACCATCACAAAAACTTCGCACTTAGACTCGCTTTGAAGAGGAGGCAAACATGAACTCAGAAATGGCCTATTGTGTGCAAACGGATGCTACCAAATTCCAACAATGCAAGGAGGTGCATTGTATTATGGGAAGGGTACGACCCATAAGACTTTGCAAACTTGCAAAATTTGGCTGCCATCATGTTTTCAACATGTTAATGCATTGCTATCTCCATGAAGACAATATATATATATCTAATGCGCGTCCTTGACACCAATAATGTTGGAAGGGCTGTGCAAACGGTACGCTTCGGCGATCACGGAACAAAAGAAATGTTGCGAGTTGTTGGCTCAAACGTTTGACCAGTTTCAAGTAATATGTCGAAAATGAGTGCGAGTTTTTCATGAGGGGCTCCAAACACCGAGAAACAGATGAAAGCACGACGCCGCAGGAGGAGTGCTTTTATTGTTTCGAGGTGTTTGGAACTTCTGACGAAACACGAAGCATGAATTTTTGACATATAACTTCTCAACCTTTTTTAAAATAAGTATGAGTGTAATGTGATCAGTGATCTTTTGTATCAGACAAGTGATAGTAATTTGTAAAGGAAATAAATGTTCAGTATTTAGTTATTAAGTTTAGAAGGTAGAACTTAATGTAATAGTTTCCCGGCAAATATACGCACGTGTTGGCCGAAGAACGTGTGAGAAATTCAAATCATTCTACAGCGAGACAGTTTGTTTGTTTCAGTCGCCGGTAAACCATCACTGAGAATGTCAAAGTGAGCTATGGAATGGTCATCTAGGCAGCCATTTTACAAAATATTGTCAATTTACAGTTCTTTACAGTTTTTGCAGCACCATTTTCTAAACCCTAACCCTATACCCTTTAAGCTTCCTTGTACTTGTACATATTCATTGCCATGACATTGACGTATTAAATTCCCACGACCTGCTCCCGTCTGACTTTGTAGCTCAGTCGGTAGAGCAGTGGTTATCTAACCCGAAGATCGTGGATTCAATCTCACCCTGGTCAGAGTTTTTCTCTGTCCTTGTGTGGGCTCCTTTCCATTAGTAGGGCTAACGCTCACATAGTTTATATGCATAGAAAACTAGCACTCATATTATCCCTTAATATTTAAGTCCGTATAAGTACGAAGAAACCGAGAGTAAAGGTCGGTTTTAAGACTGTTTTCTTCCACCCTGTTTGGTAGCTAATTGAACGGAAATTTGTAAATCAAACGAGAAAGAGAAGTTCAGGGTTTGAAAAGCTTCACCCTACCGCAACTATCCTGTCTCCAGGAAAAAGTTTCCCATCGGCTACGCTTCCTGGTCTGACATTGTCCACACATATTCCTGGATCACCTTCAATATAGCTCGATTCGTTACCACCGATGAGCCTGATCCCCAGGTCAGTAGATCGCTGCCTTGGTGAGGCTGTGATTCAAAGAAAAATAATCGAGGGTGGATCGCATCAACCAAGAGCTCACGGGCTCCTTCATCGACTAATTGGATGCTAACGGTTGAAACTATAGTTGTATGGACAGTATGATCAGCAATCTACTCGCCGATCTTCTCCCAAAAGATGGCTAGGGCTGGAGCGAGGAGACGACTCACACTTCGGCCTTTCTTCAAACATCTTGATGGCCAAAACAATTGGTGGTTTACAAAGAATCCGCTCCAGAGACGCAGATAACCGTGACAATGTACAAATGCTGGTGGACTGCGAACAATTTGCATGAGCTATTGAGAAATCTAATGTTTTTCGTCAGCCAATGGAGATCTTAATCAAAGAGAGAACGTCATCGGTAAAAAAGTAACTTCGTGTGGTTGTAATCATTTCGTGATTACTCCTATTCGTTCGGCATTGAAAGTGTTTCAACATTCCAGAAATAAAATTGGTTTGAACCGAGTGGTTGTTTGGTGAGAAAATTTTCACCCTAAACAGTCTGAAAATGTCGTTTGTACAGCAGTATGATGTTCATTTAACAACTGGATCATTTTGGGTCTTATACTTCTTGCTTTTCATTCGCAATACTCAGAAATGCATCTCTATGTAATTCTTACAAACCTGGTCCAGGTTTAGCATTTAATTCTACCATCTGAAACTCTCCTGCTTGCCGGTCGTGCGTGCTGATACGGCGCCGAACGTTGTTCAAGACCCTTTTTCCTACTTGGAGATCCAGCGTGGTCTACAAAGAGTTGAAAGACAAAGTATCGATGACAAATAAAGATACAAGATGTTAAACGGTAAAAATGGAGAAGTACAACTATGTTCCAACTTTCGATAAGTCCTTAAAACTATAAATAAGGACGTTAAGGTCTACGCTCGTACCAATTAAGTTTTAGGATATTTCGTCCACACTGTACGACGTTAACGAGATGGCCAGAACAATCGCGAAAGACTTTCCATATTGCAAAGTTATATATTTGAGGTGACGTTTTCGTCGATGTCGCCGTCGTAGATCTTAAAGTTCGTAAGTACAGTAAACGCAGTAGACTGAGGGCGGGAAAACGCGAGAGAGCAGGTCACAAGTGTTTTTGCTTTTCTGTTGGCTTAGAATATGAGTTTTGAGCCAATCACTATGTTTAGTCATGCCAAAACGATGACAGCACATGTCACCAAAACCATATGTGCTTCCATAGATAATAGACGGGACTGGTTTTGAAGCTCGGCAAACATCAAAGCAGCAAACAAAGATGCCAAGTTGGAAAGTCCATGACCGTGCACAATCTTTTGTCTTGCGCTCATACACTATGCATGAATTACGTAACCAACACGTTTCTATTGGTTAGCTCCTCAGTACGGATTAAACGACTATTGAGTTTTGTGCACGGTCAAGGCCAAAAAAGAGAATAAAAACATACAACATACAACATACAACAAAGAATTTTCTCCGGTTTCATAACCATTCCCCTTTATTAGCTATGGTGCTTCTTAAAAGAAAAGACTGCTTCAAGCATTTTTGATTTTAAAATGCTGTCTTCAACCTCTTAGCGATCTCCCAAACTCTTCTTCAACAGGTCAAAAGTCCACGATGGTTAATCCATGGTGTCCGCGAAAAAAACAAACAGTACTGTAGCAGGGCAGCTCTCGTAACCTCCTATTGTTTGGTAATGAAAGCAGCTTCTATTGTTTTAAAGTCTAAGTCATTGTTTCAATTGTTTGGTCTTTTGTTTTTGGTTAGGGTTACGGTTAGAAACAGCCGCCCAATTTTCATTTTTTCCGGTCGGAATCCCGCACGCCCCCTTGATTCCGTCGTCAAGATCGTGCCAGGGAGCTTACGAAACGACGACGCTACAAAGCAATAGGTTTAGTGAGCAAAAACAATGGTTCTGCACGCTCTGCACGTGCGTTTTACATTTTGGTACATTTCTTTGGCGTCATCTCCTAAATGACGACGTGAAATGACCAAATTCAAGGTTCTGTGGAGGACGTTAGCATATGACGATAAATTTTCAGTTCTCTCTCTACGCTTCCAGCCCACTCATACCAGTTTAATTCCTCGACAGTTACTAGACATATTTAACGCGAAACGACATGAAATAGTTTTGGAGTGATAAGAATAACGCGAACTTGTATTTTTAAATGAAGCTCGTCGTCGTCATCGTCCTCGTTTCGTAAGCTCCCTAATGGGAGCTTTAGCAACGACGAAGGGAACGGCACCGAGAACGTCATCTCAAAACATAAATTCGTGTTATTGCAATCACTTCGCGACTACTCCAAGCTTTTTAATAAGACAAAGGTGTGGTGTGGCAGTCCCTCAGGAATGAAACGATTATGAGTGGCGCTCAATTTAGGGGAGAAAATGAAAATTTATCTCCAAGTGCCGACGTTCTCCATAGAACCTCAAATTTGGCTATTTCACGTTGTTGTTTTGCTGACGACGGCAAAGAAATGAACAAAAATGAAAAATGCACGTGCAGGGCGTGCAAAGCTATTGTTTTTGCCTTCTAAATATTCAAATTTGTGACGTTCTCGTTGCCGTCGCCGTTGTCTTTGTTAAAGCCAGACGTAATTAAAAATATGGCTCTTATTGAATTTCTTACTAACCTTTAGGGGTGCCTCTTTTCTGATGTACTTTTTGAAAATTCTTATGGCGGTGACAATAATAATAACAAACCACAGTAACAGGACGAGAAATGCTAAACCGAAAACCAGAGTGTAGGCCGCGATAGAGTGTGGGTTTTTGAGGATCTTCGCTGCATTATCTTCCTGGCCAGCGAGCTTGGCCAGCCAAGAACCCATCCTAAAAAATAATAATAACAATAAAAAGATTCTACAACACAGTAGCAACAGAGTAATGAAGATCCAGGCTAATTCACGTCTGTTTCCACTTTCCTCTGATCCGTGTAGCTATAGCACTGACGGAGGGAGGGGGGTAAAAGGCGCACCGTCAGTGCACCGTCGGCTTCCATTGATACCAGTTTCGTAACTGAAGGAACTACCGACGTTAAATACTGATTGACTTGACTTTTCAAAGAAGCGTCATTTAAAAATCCCGACTATTTATTTATACATGTATTGAGAAGTCTTACAACTCAGCTTAAGGGGCCGACCAATTGGGGAGTGGGGGGGTGATTTCTGGTCAGCAAGTTTTTTTTTTCTAGCAACCTTGGTGGGCAGGATATTTTTTTCCCTCCTAAATGCTCTGCAGGATATTTTTTTTCTCTCCTCATTTCTCTGCAGGATTTTTTTTTCCCTCAAAAAAGTGTCGTGTTTCCATTTACAGAATGTATTTACATTTACATTTTGGTTATTGCAGTAATAGTTCTAATATATGGAGCTGCAAAGCCTTAAAATGTTGTAAGCTATACAGAATCATTCTTGTATAGCTACATGTTTTCGGAATGTCATTCTTTAGAATCATTTAATATTACCTAATAACAATTTCTCACGTTATAAAGTGATGCTCCACAGGTAGATTTGAAAATGTTTAGCTTCTTAATTAAAAAAATAGCTAGCTAAAAAGAGCAAAAAGCAGTTCAGAAATGCTCATACATGTAGCATGGTAATTACTGCTAGAATCATTAGTTACAATTTAAAAGTGGACTGAAATCTCCAAAACAAATGGCAAAGCAGAATTAAAGTTAGTTGATCATGGTCTAATTTGTCATATGTTGTCTTAATATATTATATAAGACATCGCAAAAACCTTATATTTCAATAGAAAGTAATTAAATGAAAATGCTTCAGTTGAAAAGATTAAAAATGAACAAATTATTTTTCAACTGAATTCTTCAAATAGAAAAATTTACCTCCATTACTGCTTGTGATAAGCTAACGAGTTTGGATACAGTGCGAGCCAGCAAGCCAGAAATCTCTGATCCCAATAACCGCAAGCTACCTAAGGAACTGTAGGCTGACTGCAGTGCTAACTAGGCTAGCCAATGTGTAATTTAGGCTAACCGTAATGGCTTGCATGACTCCTATGACTTGGAGTCATGTGAACCGAGCAAGCAAGAAATCCCTTATCCCATTATTAGGGCAAACCGCAAGCTACCTAAGCTAACTGTAGGCCAATCGGTGTGACGTTTCGGCTAACCAGAGTGTTATTTAGGCCAATCAATGTGTTACTTTAATAGGCTAACCAGATTGGCTCGCTGGTTTGCAGATTATCCGGAATGCTTGCAGTTTTGCTCGGATTTTGTAAAGCACCCCAGGAATGATGAGATAGCTTTTCAACATTTTTTTTTCTTGCTTGCAGCAGTGCAAGAATTTTTTTTGTATTTCTTTTGTGCTGCATGCAATTTTTTTCTTGCAACAAGCGCTTGCAGAAAATTTTTTTTCAAAATCACCAACCCGCTCCCCCCTTCCCCTCAAGAGTTAAATGGTCGGCCCCTTATCATTATTACTAAATACGAGGGTCGCACAAGCTAAGTGTGCTGTTTCATTTGTAACTTTGAATTTCTCTTAAAAAATAAAAGCTCTTGAAACATCGAGTGAGTGGTGCGTTTTGAGCATATCTAGTTTGCAAATTTTTTTAGCGTATTTGGTGCTTAGAAACCTGGCAATTCCCATTAGCTCATACCTTTTTGGTTACACGAAACTGAATGTCAGGAGGTGATCAATATCAATGGCTACTTAGTGTAGCGAAGAGCAAACAACTCGAGTTTCAAGCCGGATGAATTAAAATTCAATCGAAGGAAGAAAAAACAGCTTGTCTCTATCTCTAATACTCTTTAATTTTCGTGGGATGCAGTTTCGTGATTGTCGCCCGTGTTAGAATGTTCACTTTTGGAAAAGTCAATCAGAGTAATTTATATATTCAAGTTTTCAACTGTGTCGTCGGACCAATTCAAACTTGGCCAATCACAAGTTCGGTAAACAATCAAATATTCAAATAAACCAATCATAGAGTAAAGCACAGACGCGCAGACGTCAGCCGATGTGGGATTGACGATTGGTTGAAAATTTGGCTGAGCGTGGTCGTGCAAACCTGAAGACGTCGCCTCTTAATTGAAAAATAAATGTGTTGTTCTCATGTATTACTTGAAATATTAAATCCATTGCTAAATTGGTGACCGGATTCCTTTTTTCACATGTGCCAGTTAGGTTAAAAATACAAATTTAAAGACTAAACAAGCTTTTTTAGTCCAGCCATGATTAATGATAAATAATTTGGTCGACATAGGTTCCGATCGCATCGACTATTACAACATCTCCTGCGGCAATACGTCCCATATGAAAAGAAATTGTGAGATGATATTTTTTGAAGTGTTGTTGACGTTGATGGTTTTTTGCTTTTGCATCCTTAAAATCTTCCCTGCTGAAGAAGTTTCAGTTTCAGTTTCAAACAAACGTGCGCTTTTTGCGCATGCTTTTGAGGACAGCAAATCGGCGACTGAAGTTAATCCATGAAATGGGCTATAAATAAGACTGGTCAGCAGTTTAATTAAGTTTTAACCTTTGGTCGAAGCGAATCGTTGGTTACATCTGAGTTTTGCTATTTCGTGATCATGTACGAACAGTTGACTGGCCTTTTGATAAACGTGTTTTTCAGCTGATCTACCAGTCTTCGGCAATTAGTTTTCCGGCAAACCGCAAAGAGAAAGACGTCTTATTAAAGGATGTTATTTTGAGCCGTAGAGTTGTCCGGCGTTTTGATTAACGTATTTTAAAACTGATATACAATCTCTCCGCAATTATTCTTAGTATACAAAGAAAGAGTGGGGTTTTACAAGCTGCTGTTGCTAGCTTTAGAGTGATAAACGCAAAGTTGATTCAAGTCGGAGAAAAGTGAGTCAGTCTACTGATTTCGCCATACAAGGCAACTGAGATTTAATATGAGCTTCGAATTGATGTCATGAGAGTTCTTTTACAGTGTTCATTTACATGTTTTCAAAGGAGTCAGAACTTTATCCACGATTTTGCTTACAACGAAAATATCACTGAAAAATGACTTAAACCAGCTCTCATCTTACGGAACTTTGTCAGAAATAACTGTCCTAACTGCTCAAAGGGAAAAGGATGATTCAGAAATGTTTCATTGTTGCTCTTTCTAAAGTACTAGTAATAAGTTTGTCAGCCGTACCTTTTTTTGTGTGCTTATGTCCTACTGTCCTGAATCGTTAACAATTCCTTTGTTTCGCCAATATGAACAATTCAAAACAGCCAGCATTCTTTACTGTTACGCCCCGGTTGATGTACAGCATTACCACTGAAGACGGAAAGAGGCCCTCAGTTATAGGGTGAAAAACAGTTGGCATTGTCGACTTCCCGTAACCAATAAATCCTCTTCGTAAGATAAGCGGAATAATATTTGCGTATACACCCACAACGTAAGTGGTTTTTATTGATCGAAAGTATTGTGTTTGCGATTGGCTCAAAAACGAGTCACCCACTTCAAGTCAATATCACGTTAAAATATCTTAGCAACGACTGTCTTCTCAAAGCATTACCTTCTCAAGACAATGTGATTGATCTGACACTTTCTTCACTGACGTTTCAGTTATTGAAAGAGCTTTATGTGAAATTGTAAAATTCTATCATTATATTTGTTCGGAAACTGGTCACTAGGAAACAACAATGATGAAAATGTTTTCTTTCGTTTGTTGCTGGCTACTAAATCACTATTTGATTAAAACACAAGAGCCGAATTTTATATTTTAAAAAATCACTTTCTTGAAATCAATAAAAGCTACCGGCTGTAATGATTTATGACTTTTATTATATGGTCTTATGGGTTTAAACAGAAAAAAGAAAACATCGATACGGTGAGATAATTCTTTTCGCAATAATATTAACGGAAGTCGTATTGATTGTCCAGGGTTTGACCTTCGTTTCGATTTTGCGTAAAGGCACAATGACAGAGCTGATAGAATTTGTTTTTAAAAACGTAAGTAGTCTAATCAGAAATGAGACAGGAAAAGATGAAAGAACTGAAATAAGTGAATGCAAGGTACAAAATCCTTTTCTCGAAATCGATAAGTAGGCTTAAGCTTCAAATAATTTGTATTTATTTTCAGTAGAAAAATCAACAAATGAATTTGTGAACAGACAATTATATTGCGGTCGGAGCATTAAACACTTTAACAGTAAAATGAACAAAAATCTATAAAAATATTTTAAAAATGCAAAATTTGTTATAGTGTTTTGCAATTGAGATCGGTTGTTTTTTTAGTCTCTTTTCAACTTTTGTGTTGAAAAAAAGTTTATGCTCCAGATAACTAGCCTGAATTTCAGCTCGTTCCTCCAAATTTTCACAACTGTTTTTTGTCAGGATCACCGTTACAAGCATGTGTGACATGCGAGGATACATTTGTGCGTGGTGATTTGTATAGGTAATCGCATGGGGCCGAGTAAAATTAAGGATTAATATCACTTGTGTTTTCAGAAGTTGCTGAAATTGCCCGAGTCGCTCAGCAACGAGGGCAATTTCAGCAACTTCTGAAAACACAAGTGATATTAATCCTTAATTTTACGAGGACCCATTGCGATTACTTGTTAATAACATAGCGGGCAAAATTTTCTTAACACTGTTGAGGCAACCCGAAAAACAGACAGCGAACCGGAGATAAAACACTCGTTCGCTCGGAAGCAAAAAAACTAACAAAAAGACCAGCAAGTCAACTTGTTCTTTGCGTACAAAACGAGTACAGATGATTGTTATTTACGTCCACTCGAGAGGAAAATACGAGTTTCATTCCTGAACAACAGTAACAACGATTAAACCAAATGTTAAGCTTCAATTTATTCTATTCACCTGTGCTGTAGAGGTATTAACCACTTGCAAATACGCAACCGTAAAAATAGCAAACGGTTAGTCCAAACAAAACCGCCAAATCTGAGCAACTTGTTACTCCCGTCAATGGCAAATTGTTCTGTGACCTTTTTTGTTGAGCTGCAAGATGTCGTGGTAAACTGAAAGCCCTTGACAAAAGGAATCATTTTGTTTTTCAACCACACAATCCCGCTACGACGGGCGCCATGTAAGTCGATCCAAGTTTTAAGCTTTTCATGAAAAAAATCTTTTGCTCTTCTTCTTGTCACTCGAAAATTCAAATTCCAGATCATCTTTTAAAGCTAGTTCTTAATCTTTATGCCTTTTTGACGAATGCAGCGCGAATTAAAAGACAAACTTCGATGAACTCGAAGTTGTTTTGCTCAAACAGAAGAAACCAACTGAATGTGGAAGAGGTACGTTCAGCCAATCAGGAGCGAGAATTTTTGGCGCTCGACTAATTGTGAGCGAGTAATTTTGCCCTCTTCTCAAGCAAAATTAAGAAAAAAAGCCCTCTTCATTGACCAATCAGTGTTCAGTAATTTTGCCCTCTATGTTATTAGACTGTGAAGTATGAACTCGCTTTCGGTGATGTTTATTTGCTGTTAGCTTTTCTTTGCGGCCGTACAGAGTTGAAGCAATCCATTTCTGTTCATTGTAAATCTGTGGTTACGCCCTCTGTGTGTCATCTCAAGAAAGTTTGCGGAATAGAGAACATTCGCGGTGTCAGCAGCCACTTGAGCTGGGAAATGGTATTTAATTCTAGCTTTTGACCTTTTTTTACTGATTCTAATACCATCCAGACCGATGAAGTGAAGGGCCAGCTTTGTTTTAGGTCAGTAGAGCGCGCCGTCAGTCTTGAAAGCGAGTGACACGTGTTGAGCTATTTTCCCAGTTGAGTGTCAGCTGCGAAATATCTCTTTTAATGTAGCGGAGAATCATGGAGATCGTTTTCTCAGGAAGACATTGAACCCGGCTGTATTGAACTGTGGAAATTCTTGAGTTTGCTACATTTCAATTTCACTCCGACAAAAAAGGAGAATTCGATTGCGATCGCAATTTTGAAGGAAGTAAGTGCTATGGATTGTTTCACGATTCCCATCGCGAAGTCCCGGAAGGTATAAAGCTTCTAGCCTTTTTCAAGATACGCTTGAATTTTCATTTAAGTATTTGTCCCAAGTATTATGCCTCTTCACTGTTGAAAGCGTATTAAAATGAAAAAAAGCTGTTTATTTTATGGAATTTTCCCTGTTTCAATGTTTCCTGGTGGCGGTTATTCCTGTGATATCGATGTTTTAAAAGAACAGTACTCAGTCTCACTCGGCCAAATTTTCTCAACTGGGGCGATCATGAGCGCTTACCATTTGAATGAAATTTTCGGTGAGAATGTTTCCACAAATGGTACTGCACGTTCTGTACTTAGAAAAAGAAAGTGGGAATGTGCCGTATCATTTGCCAGAAAAACGGGTTTTTCAGGTTGAAAAACAAATGAAACGGTCTATTTTCTCTGGCACTTGTAATTGTGGACAAATGGTACAGAAATTTCGGTAGTAGCCAAAACGCGGGGTCGGGGTCGGGGTGTCTTTTTTTTTCCAAATTGTTTTGTTTCAATTTTTGACATGATTATCCTGTAATGTTATATTCGAATGTCCGGCATCTTTCCTTCATTTATGGTGGAAATTAGTCAAAAAATATGAAACATACGGAAGCTACGAAAGAGACATCTTTGTTTGTTTTTCGAAATTAAGAGAATTTCAGACTGAAATTGGAGTTTTTGTGGGGAATATACGTTAACTCCTAGAGAAACTGAAGACTCGCTGAGCTCCACATTTTAAAACCACATTTTAATGTTTACTTCTTAAAAACCTCCGCAATACAATTTTAAAAACGAAACAGAACATAGCCACGGTTCCACGATACTCGTCACACAACGTTCTCATTTGCTTGTTTCCGCAAAATTGTTTTCAATGTTGTTGTGCTTTTTATAGTGATATTGGATTCGATCCCTTGACGTCCGAATAGAATTGACTAGCAAGTTCCCGTGCGACTCTGGCTTTACTACAAACCGTTTGTAGTAAAGACAGACAACAACATGACATCAACACGAGCAAACGAGCAAATGAAAACGTTGCGTGACGATCATCGGGGAACTGCGATTCTGTTTTTTTTTTCAGAAGAAGTAAACATGACCCAGGGGAATTTGACATTTTCGTGGAAGCTAGTGTCAAATTTTCCACCCCTGGGCACCTACAGACTGTCAAATTCCCCCACCCACGGGAACCATTAGAACATCACATTCCTGCCCTGGAGTAACCTTTTTTTCATTAGATCCTCACTTTTCGAACACCAATGAATGTTCTTCACTGTCGATTTCAAAGTCCCTTTTAACAGCTGATGGAAATTTGTCGTGTAACACGAAACCTTTCCGCTGCTCACAGTACCGAACAAGACCCTAACATTTAGCAAAACAACCTGAACAATATTAACCAGCTTTCTAATCAATCAAGCGTGCACTATGATAGAGTGGAAAACTCATGAATATGTAGAAATGATACAAAAAGTAATCACAAAAAAAATTAGAAAGAAACATTCTCGTACTTGTGAACACTCCAGCAAGGACTGATAGAAGTGATGGACCGTATTTGCAAAAAGACAAGACCAGGTGTGGAGCTAGGATCCGAAATAGTTTCTAGGGGGGTCCGGGGGCATACTCCCTCGGGAAGATTTTAGATTTTAACTCTCCAAAATCCCCTTTCCCATGTTTCTGACCGACTTCCGTAAAACGTTGGAAATCAGTATGGATCCACCTCTGAAGATGGATTCGCTTACCTTTCTTTTAACCACGGTGTCCAGAAAAATCAGGAAAACAAGAGAAGTCCCATCAAAACCAAGGTTGAGGATAACTCATCTCCAGGTTCTCTCGGTGTTCCAAGATGGCGGACATGTCAAATTCCCGACCATGGGGCAATGCCTACATGTCAAAATCCCTACCCAGGGGAAGGCTCTCTGAGTCAATTTCCCGTAGGTAGACCGCCCCCCCCCCCCCCCACCCTGGGGCTTAACATTGATAGGTGCATAAATGCTAACCTTAGGCCTAATTAGGCATAAAACAATATTTAGCCTTAACTGTTGGCACTTTAAAGAGTTTGGCCTTTTTCAAATGTTACATTATAACCTGAGTCTGCATTTTACACTTCCCCGTCTTTTTGTATTAAAATGAACGCTAACGCGAGGGGGTTTCGCAATTTGACCATTTTGGGGAGCATTTACATTTACTGTAAGAACGACAGTAAAAACGCTCTTGTGACTTATTGATTACAATAAAAGGTAACAATAAATTATCTTTTATTGAGATGCATCAAACAGGATTTGTTTCTGGGGTCTAGTGATCACTGCACCAGACCGTATCCTTCAGGGTTGTTGGTTCGATGTCTATCTAGAGTGTTACCATTTAACAGTCATTCGCCAAGGGCAAGGTGAATATTGGTAAATAAAAACCAAGACGAAGTCGAGGTTTTCATTCACCGATATTTACTGATCCTGCGGTGAATAATTCCTGTTTTAATGATGAACTGGTATATGAAATAAATCATACATGAACTGGGGATAGGAAATCAAGTGAAGCTATGATCTTCGCAGTTATGAACGCAATTTTTACAATTGCATCGAGAAGCCTGAAAAATTCAGGACTTCAACGGGGTCACAGGTTCAAACTCCGGTGTGACGCTCTAACCAACTGAGCTATGAAGCCACTGACGTTGGGAGCTAATCATTTGTGGGTTCCAATGGTCCCATGAGGAATGAATCAATGATGAACTGGTATATGAAATAAATCATACATGAACTGTGGATAGGAAATCAAGTGAAGCTATGATCTTGGCAGTTATGAACGCAATTTTTACAATTGCGTAGAGAAGCCTGAAAAATTTAGGACTTCAACGGGGTCACAGGTTCAGGTTTTGGTGCAATTTAAATTTTTAAATCCCTGGGAATGAGGTTTTTTTTCAAAACATTATTTCCTCCTCAGTCACCTTGACAAAACGGCTTTGCAGCATTAGTAGGTGGTTATTGTGCAATAATCACCTCATGAGCAACAATTTTTAATAATCCCCTAATTGTAATTATACTAAAGTTAGTTATTGTTTCTTTACAGAAGACACTTTTGTCCACACTGCCTGGTGCATTGCTTGAAATTAACGCTCGTCCAGTCGTCCCAGATGACCAGAGAGTTTACCGGGCGACTAGGTTTTGGTAAAATGAAAAGGTTGGTTACCCGAAGAAAAAACAATGGACAACCCAGCCAAAAATAGAAAATATAAATTTTTCATGTACATAATTAGCCCCTGACTCACTGGGCAGTTTTTTGTTGTCAATGTCTGATAGTACTAATTATAAGTTAGATGAAGTTAACATTAATTTGCCACAGTTGAGCATTTTCCTGTGTTTTGAATACCTGTGGCTTTTACAGAAAGTTTCCAGATAGGAAAATTCACACAAGCTGGCGATGGACATCGAAGACTCCACTTTGAAGATGCTAAAACTCAAACCCAAACCTCCACACATACACATGCAAAAAAACAAACACAGCTGCACACTGAGAACTATGGTATACTCAAGCTCCAACGCCAGGGGATTACATCTCGACACAGCGTGAATTTAATTGTATGGGGTTTTGCAATGGGCAACCAGGCATTTTTTGAGCCAACCAAATTTACGTGTTAAGTTGCCTGGCTTAATTTTGAGCACTGCTCGGGTGTACAAACAGCATTATAAATCTTATTTTCCCCCTTTTATATTTGTCAAGGTTACTTTAACTCCAAATCTAAATACATTATATTAAAATAGTTATCAGTCAGAACAATATTGATCAAATATACAGAATTTTATAACTAAACAGATGGCTTATGATGGACATAATTAAACATGTTGATGTGGAGTTTGGGTCATCCAAATAGCTTATTGGTTGCATGACCCAACAGAAGAAATAAACCTTAAGATTGTACTTTTGCAAATTACAAATAATAAATTTGGTACTGTGGAACAAATAGTGTATTTATACCCTTTGTAGTAATCCTGCTCTGACCACTAAATGGTCTTCATGGCCACTTCAACTTTAAATTCCCATCTCTCATTATGCCTCTCTCAACACTGCTCATTGCTCCTGTCATTAACTTTTAGGGAGAAGGATGATGCAGTGATGAGAGCACAATATGGCCTGGGTTCAATTCTCGAAATTGCCGTCATACAGTATGTGGGTTGAGTTTGTTGGTTCTCTACTCCTCTCTGAGAGGTTTTTTTCCAGATACTGCTCCAGTTTTCCCCTCTCCTCAAAAACAAACCTATGATTTGATTTCTTTACAGTGTCCCAGTGCTACATGTAAATACAGTTGACACTCAAATAAAATGCATTTTAGATTACCGTTATTATTGTTATTTAACAATAATTCTAAAAGAGTGTGCTGGATATGAAGTGGTACATTAACCAACGAGGTGCATAGTGCTGAGTCTGTAATAATCACTTTATATCCAGCAAGCCCGAGTAAAATAATTGTTTTTTTAAATACTCCAGGATCAACAACAGTTCCATGTTGATTTAATTTTGCTTTTGTCGGCCATATTTTCTCAGAGCTGTTTTCAGCTCACTTCATTGCTGACACGTTGCTTGACCATATTTGGTACAGCAGGTATATGAACTGATAACCTGTGTCCGGCAAGCCAATGAAAATGCTGGAAATCTGATATTCGTAGTTCAGTTTTCAATAATATGTTTTATTCATTATAATTTTATTAACTTGCCGAATCTGAAGTTCAAATGGCAATCAGCATTTGAGTTGATGTAGCATTGTGATTCAATGAGTTTAATCCACCTTTGGGGTGCCAACTGCATCCCAAAACATGATTCGCAGCTGTGAAATGCAAAATTGTTGGTTTAATTATGAATGTCAGTCAATGTGCATTGTTATGAACGTTGCTGAATGTTTCTCTAGGTATGGCATCATAAACTTCAGTCATTGCTATTGAGCATGAAATAAGATGCTTTAGTATAAAATAAAACAGTCAGTGTGGTTAGCATTGAAGGCATCCTCTGACTGGCTATTCAAACTCCGAATATCTTTGCTATTCACCTGTGACCATGTCGCAAAGGATTTGTGCCCGAAAATATTGTAATCATTCCAGGAACAAACGAGTTAAAATCACAGATCGTTTTTTGCTGCTGTGTATTATCTCACTGTTTTAGTATAAGTACTAACATGTTGTCAGTGGCTGGAGGTGGATATTTATCTTGCTGCTTCATGGCTCGGTAAATATCCACCACTAACCCCAAGGGAGGGGGTACTTTAGGAATTTCCGGGTGGGGATGTGACTCTGGAACCCTGGAACCTTAGCCTATACCAGAGCTAGTTCAGCTGAATTTTGCTACCCTATATTAGAGTAAACTCACCCAATCCTCCCTATAGATCCTAGAGTAGCTCACAAGTGATGAATGGTAAAATCCGAGACTCGTCCAGACGTCGAAACCCTTGTTTGCAAAAACCGAGACCGAGACCAAAACATATGCGGCAAGACTTCACACCAAAATAAATGCAATATAAACGAGCCTTCGAGACTCTTCCCAAAGGCTGTCAAGATTTCGAGATCGGATGAAAAGTTTGTTTGTGCCAAGGTTTTGGAAGTACCATTTGTCACACCTTCCCGAGAAAGGCCTAATATTGGACATGAGTTTTTGATTTTCAACCCCATATTCAAACTGGTCGCATTGCAGGATACGTGCTGAGCAATGCCAAGCACGCACGTACGCATTATCAAGAACAATAAATTGTTTATTTTAACCCGACTTTTAACAGTTAATATCCAGTAGTCTTTTATGATAGCCAGACATCGACACTGTTGAGGGTGAGTTGCGTAAATTTAAACTTTGCCGAATTGTTTTTTTTTTAATTTTTGAGTGACAATTCCTGGTTTCCTTAGGGCACTTTCCTTTTGTCAGAACTGGCCGGCCAGACCCATCAGTTTGCAAAGAAAATGCAACAATTTGAAGGAAAACTTGCTTGATAATCCCTCGTATTCTTCCGGAGGAGCATATATCATACCTTCAAAGCGTGTTAATTTGAAGGCGTTGTAGAATTAGTCCTGCCAAATGCCCTGTCTGGCCGGTCAATTCTATCAAATGGAAAGCGCCCTTAGTCTAGATAAAATCTTCACCAACTGGTCAGTTTCATGAAAAATGATACCCAATTCTACACCCAAACTCTCTGATTTATATACCCTATCCTAGAGTAAACTGCTTGACAACCACACATTGTACCCTCACGATGGCACATACCTATATAGCCCATATGTGGCAGTAATCCCTCCCCCCATCCTCCCCCAAGCACTAGCCACCTCCACTTTGTGAACACTTGTTAATTATTTGTTTCTTTCAAGCTGATGGCTCAGTCTTCAAAATATAGCAGAAAGACTGAAGCAGGGAGATCTGAAGCCTTTCAAGTGAGGTCATTGTGACAAGAGTTTTACCAAGAAACAAATTTTGTTGGGACACATCGGCACCCATACAGGAGCAAAGCCGTATCAGTGTAGCTATTGTTTCAAGGAGTTTGGGCAGGCCACACATCAGAGTACACATAAGGGAACGTCCTTATGAGTGTGGCTATTGCGGAGTAGATTTGCTTCGTCAGGGACGTTGAAGGATCATTATCGAAAGCATACAGGCGAAAGGCCTTATCAATGCAAAGTATGTGGTAAGCGGTTTAAGTATAGTGGATCTAATTTATCGCTGTACACATGAGGATACACACTGGTGAGAGGCCATTTGAATGCGACGTGTGTGGAAAGTGTTTCAACCACAGTGGAGGTCTCTCTTGCCACAAAAAAATACATTTAAAGGGAAAGCAATTTAAATGCAGCCAGTGTGGCAAGGTTTATAAGCATATTGGACATCTGCAGCGCCACGAAAAGTCTCACGCAACTGAAACAGTGTGGGTAGCAAGTCTGGAAGACGTTTAAGGTCATTGGGTGTTTTTAAAATGATAATAGTTATTATTAACATAACATTATGTTAATTGCTTGACTCCCGAGTGACCCTTATATACATATATGTTATGACAGCCGGTTATTCATTCTGGAGATGTAATACCTAACATGACCAACATTATGTTGGGTGGGGCATTGGTAATGAACATTGCTGGCCTCATTTCAGGTTATGGTCCTAAGAGTCGAAAGCTGGGAGAAGTGTCAACTCTTTTTGTCCAGGGTTGTGGATATGTCCAGGTTTGACCCTAATTAGATGCACGGGGATTTCAATAAGCGTCACGAAGTGTCCCCTTGCTCTTCTAGCCAACTTCAACATCACTTGTGTCTCAGAATACAGACAATTTATGTCCCAGTGTCCCCCAAATGCTGCTCTTTAAGTGAAGATTAACTGCTGCATTTACCCAAAGCTAAAAATAACGCTAACCTTTACCCTTACCTTATTGTTGAAAATAGGTGGCAAATGTTTAGACTTAAAGGGACACTTTGTGTTGGATGTCAAAATTGGGCGTGCGTCTAATTAGGGTCAAACCTGGACATAAGTGCAGGGTTGTGGATTTCCTAGAAACTCCTAGCATTTAAAAGCAAGGGTTACATTTCTGATGCATAGAAAGTTTGGTGCCTTATTAATTTGGTGTTTAACGTTTGATTAGTGTAATTGAAAACTAGTATACCCCAAGGATATGACATTTTATGTGGATATTGTTGTTTCTATGAGCGTAAAGCCTCAGCCAGATTTTTACAAGCACAGGCTGCACTCCAAAATTGTGACGTTGTACCAATATTTGGAGTGCCGGGTACACCTTCGGAAATGTGTTCGGCACTCCTATAATTTCTGGCACAGGTGCCTAATATGTCATTTTTTCTGTTTACACACGAAAAATTTACCGTGCCGTGCCCGAAAACATACGGTCCCGAGATTTCGGGGTGCTGTGCCAGATTAAGTGAGCTTAAGGTGGCTCAAGCCAAGAGACCTTTCAAGAGACCCTCTTATTAGAAGGATTGACACTACAACACTTTATCACGTAACAGCAATGTTATGGTACCATGTGAAACATCAGTTATTGCTAAACAAAATGGTCATTTTTGTGATGTACCAAGTTATCATGGCAACAGGAAAACATTGTAAAAAGCACTATATTTTGTCTTTAGTTGCTCATATCTGAAAAAGTGGAAAGTTTAAAAAAAAATCTGTGGAGCGGATTCAGTGCCACCTTAAATTTTAAATTATTTAAGGTGGCTGAAAATCCGCTCCACACATTTGTTTTAAACTTTGCATAAATTTTCATTCTTGCACGCTGATTACATTTCAGAAATAAGAATGGGGGTCACCGAGTTCGTTTTAGAGATCCAATTGTATCCAATTGTATCCAATTGTACCTTATATAAGCGAGTTATCTTTCATCACGCTGACGAAGTTCAAAAGATATTGTTGAATTTAGATCCATCCAAGAGTCCAGGACCAGATGAAATAACTGCACGAGTTTTGAAAGAACTCGCTTGTGAAATAGCTGGCCCCTTGACCTGTTTATTCAACCAATCTCTATCTAGCGGGAAATTTCCAGTGAAATGGAAAGATGCCAATCTCATCCCAGTTCATAAATCAGGCCCTAAGAACAATGTCACTAATTATAGAGGAATCGCCTTAATTTCAGTCATGTCGAAAGTTCTCGAGAAATGCGTGTTTTCCAGAATTTATGACCACGTGCACCATGTTTTGAATCCATCACAACATGGTTTTCGACCAAATAGATCTTGCGTTACACAATTGTTACAGCATGTGCATTTATTGGTATCAACATTGGACACTGGTGGTCAAATTGGTAGCATTTATTTAGATATGGCCAAAGCGTTTGACAGGGTACCACACCAAAAGTTGATATACAAATTCAGATTTTTTGGCTTCCGTGACCCACTTTTAAGTTGGATGGAGGACTACCTGACGAACAGACGACACTGGGTTATCATTGATGGAATGTCATCTCAATGGAAACATGTCACCTCAGGGGTTCCTCAGGGTTCCTTAATTGGACCAATCCTGTTTCTTGTATACATCAACGACATCAGTTTAGAGTTATCACCTGATACTATTGTTTCCCTCTACGCTGATGATGCCAAGTGTTGTAGAGTTATATCTTCACAAATGGATTGTGAAATCTTAAAAGATGATCTACTTTCAATTACAAACTGGAGTGAAATTTGGGACATGAAATTTAATATAGGTGAATAAAAATACCTCTGTATCACCAAAAAGAGAAACCCTATAATAAATACATTCCACCTTGGTTCTAACCAAATATCCTTATGTAAGGAAGAAAAGGACCTGGGGATCATCATCACTCACAACTTGGCATGGCGAGATCACATCGTAATCAAAGCAAATATTGCCAACGGGATACTATGCCTCATCAGAAGAACCTGTGGAAATCGCCCTAACCCAAAAAGCTTCCCGAAGTTGTTTATTCATTTGGTCAGACCACACCTGGAGTTCGCCTGCGAAGTCTGGTCACCCCATCAAGCGTATTTGGTCGACATCATTGAAGGTGTACGGCGCAGAGCCACAAGAGTAATTTTCAAGAATAAGCCATATGAGGAAAAGTTAAAGTTGCTTAAGTTACTATCTTTAGCATCTAGAAGAAAGTACTTTGATCTTATTTTCCTTTTTAAATGTAAACAAGGACTATGTGACATTGATTTATCTGATTACTTAGAACCTGTAGGAAACACCTCATATGATCTTAGGAATACTGAATGTTCTTATAAAATTAAGTATGCTAGAACAAACTTGCTTAAGTTCATCGTATTTTCATCGTGTTGTTAATGAATGGAATGCCTTGTCCTTGAGTTTAAGAAAGTAAGTATCTATAAGCAATTTCAAGAGTTACCTTAAGGGCCCACTGACGTATTTTTTTGGGGTGCGTTGCTAAGGATGTAATGGTTAAGTAATTTGAGAGAATTTGACATTATTTTGGTCAGTTTACAACCTTTGTAAGCCAATGTCCCTAAATATGACGTCATCATACCACGCCCATGGTCACGTGACCAATAAAGGAAAACTCTAAATTTGTCTCCGTGCTACGCAATTTGGGTATTTAATCGCTGGTTTGATAATTTGTATTAGTTTTTGCATCCAGCCAAGGATGGTTTTTTTATTTTCAAAAATGTTCTTTTTAAAGACATAAACGATACAGAAATACCCATAACTTTTTCAAAAAAGATAATTTTAAAAAATCAATGCTTAGCTATATTCTGTATTTGGGGGTGAAACGTGCCATGTAAAAAAAAAATAATTCAATCTAAAACCGCCGGAAATTTAGCTTTTTTCTCAAACCGGAAGTCAGCTCGTTTACGCATGCGCAGTTGATCTGAGAACGAGCGCGAGGAAGGGCGAGGAAAAACCTTCGATGGAAACAACAGTTTGTGCGGTGACTTTTGCTTGTGAGTGGGTTTTCTTGTCAGCTTATGATATAATGACGTCAGTTACCGGAAGTAACATTTCACTTCCTTAGCAACGCGCGAAAAATCCGTCTGTGGGCCCCTAAGGCCCATCTTCATAATTTAGAACTTGCATAGTATAAACTTATACTTATAGTATTTATCATTCTCTGCTAGCGCTTTTTATCTTTTATTTGTGTATATTTCTCCATAGATTCTAACTTATTTAGCTTGGTAGCCCTGGCTTGGTTAGGAAAATATTTTTCTGTTTCCGGGGCTTCCTCAGCTACTGCGTTTAGGTTGCTGGAAACTATTAAAGAAAAGAAAGAAAAGATAATTGAGCAGCTATAGCCAAAAATAAAGGGTGTTTTTGCAGGGCTTTCCTGTTGCCACGGTAAATTTTTACGTCGCAAAAATGACCGAATCTTTATCAGCAATAATTGGTGTTTGATGAGGTACCATATCATTGCTGTTAAGTGATGAAGTGTTGTCAGTAGTGTGAATCCTTCTAATAAGAACGTTTTGTTTTTCAAGTGTTGAAACTGGTTTTAGCCACCTTAAAGAGGTTGATCAGTGTTCTTCATTGTGTTTTGGGTCCTGCTCAAAGCTACAACCGTGGTCAATACTCTTGGGACATCAACGCAACAGCTGGTGAAAATGACGCATTTTGTCTCCCCCCGTCCCTCCCGGTTCAGTGTTGACGTTATGGCTTCAAATCTTTTTCAACACAATCAACATTGCTGAGGGGAAGGGGGGACAGCAGAAACAAGCTTTTTCCACAACATTTCCAAGCGTTTATAACAGGTTAAATACACTTTTCATAAGCAAGGTGTGTTTTCGCGCCTCATTTTCGTAAGTGTCCCAAGACGTTTTGACCAGGGTTGTCTGAAAATGGGTTTGTTTTAACAAAACAGAATTATATCATTTTCCGTGTTTTCACACAGTTCCTTTTTTCATATACGTGCCTAGAAGTCCAAGTCTGCACTGTGGATCGCTAAAATTCCGTTTCCTTTAGGAAAATGTACGCTACAAGAAGTACAGGCATGTATGTGTAATGGTTTGCGGATCTATTAGTATAGGGAGATAACTGGAAAGTCAGCTTTCGTTTTCTTTTCTGACATGAAACAATGTGGTACAATAAAGGGCAAGACGTTGTTTGTTCGTTATGGCCATATTCAAAAGCAGGGAAAGTCACATGAGCAATCGGCACGTTCTGATTGGTCAAGCGATGTCTTCGAAAATTTGAATTCAAAGTAAACGATCTTTTTACGGGAACCCAACAGCTTAGAGAGTTCAGTTCAGTAACGACTTGTTTATCAACTGAATATGGCATCGTTGCATCCTTCAAGGCAAAGAATAGTATATCTAATTACGTATAGTCGTGCAGATACCACCAAGTTTCCAAGTAAAGGGAGTTTCTCGTCAGCTATTGTAGAAGCCTGGCAGCATTTTGGCATTAGAGTAATACAGTGGGTTACTTGCATCGAGGCACATAACAACAACAATGAGTGTACGAGTGGAGACGAGATGAATCTATATCATTACCATATGGCCTTAAAATTAGCGAAGCGGGGCAGATGGCTTCAAGTACGAAACTACTTGGACGAGAAGTTTGGAGTTCAAGTGAATTCTAGTGACAACCATAATTCGTACTACATAGCCTACCGGTATGTCACCAAGGAAGATCGTGAAGCGTTATACTCCTCTGGACATCCTGACCTTACTGATGCGGTTCCACGGACCGAAGCTGCAATAACTTCTCGGAAAAGAAAGGCAAAAGACAAGGGCAAAGGCCAGGGTAAAAAACGAGGTCAAAGATCGGAGCGTCTCAGTGTTTACGATGTCTGTCAGATAGCTCAACACAAGGGTATAACGTCACGGCTGGAACTCGTTTGCTTGGCTGTTGAACAAAATGGAGAGAGTAAAAGTTCTTTGGCACAGTTTATCGCAAACCGGGGAATTAGAGCAGTAGAGGAAGCTATCGAGTTAGCGAAAGAATTTGCCGAAGCAGAGGCAAAGTGTCTCCGGGCTAAGAAGACCAGGATCGAGTTATTACAAGAACAAACTACAGGCGAATGTGTCCATGGTTGTGGGGAGAGGTGGTTAGAAGCAGCTCACCAATTATTGCAAAGGCACAATATTACAAAAGAAGATTTTTGTACCGCAATTTACACCGCTTTGAGTAAGGGAAGAGGAAAGTACAGAAATATCTTTATTTATGGCGACACAAATTGCGGCAAATCGTTTATTTTAGCTCCGTTGAAGGTCATTTATAAGACCTTTTGTAACCCCGCGACTGGTTCATTTGCTTGGCTAGGAGCAGAGGACGCGGAGGTCATTTTCCTCAATGACTTCCGCTGGCATCCCAAAATTATTGCCTGGGCTGACTTTCTACAGGCTCTGGAAGGCGACACAGTGCACTTGCCGACCCCGAAAAACGTATGTAGCCGAAATTTGGAACTAAATATTGACACCCCATTTTTCGCCACCTCTGATGCTCCTTTGGTTTTAATCAAAGCGGGAGCAATTGACAGCACTAACACTCGTATGATGAATGTGAGGTGGAGATTCTACCACTTTTGGAACCAAATACCACTCGAGGAACAGCAGGAGTTAATTCCATGTGGTCGCTGCTTTGCTAAGTTTATTTTGGACAACGCACGCAACGATGCGTTGCTATAGAGACACTGAGACATTTCTCAGTAATGATCAGTAACATTTCTCACTAGAGAAAAGTGGTTTTTGAAGGTATTATGTCAATTTGTTATCGCTATTTTAGTGCTAAGAAAGTCTCTGTTATGCCCTTGTGATAAAACGGGTATTTGTTCTCGCATTCCTGCACATATGTGAAAAAAATCGACATTTCTCACCTTGAAATTAAAAAAAAAACGAAAACTTTAATTAATCTTTTATAGTCGTTTCAGTGAGAAATGTTCAAAAAGCGCCACAAAGTGCCTATGTTAACAAGAAACGAGGGGAAAAGGAAATTAAGACATTGACAAGCCACACAAGAGTTTATTTTCAAGAAATGTAGCTCTCTGTGAATTACAATTCAAACAAAACGGCTTCGTAGACAAGTGAGAAATCAGGTGAGAACTGTTCAACGTATCTGTCACGCAATGCCCTTTCCTAAAATAACCTTTCAGAGCAATTTTACAGTCAACACAGTTTCTTGAAATGGAACAAAGTTGCCCTTGACGTTGAGTAAAAACCTCTTAAGTCATGGAAAATGTAATAGATAGTGTGGACCGCTGTATCGAAGCACTCCAGTCAATATTTTGTTTTGTGACCTTTGGACGCCAGTACAGCTTCAATT
>NC_090888.1:6226891-6231891 GCF_036669925.1 Montipora capricornis | reverse complement strand
TAAAAGGCGCTGCTCTCAACTTGGCAAAGTGCAACTGACGTTCGCCATTGTAAGAGTTTAGTCCGTGAACTCGTTTGACCTTTCAAGACCAGCTTTGTGGCTTTAATTAACCATCATTTAGTCTCCTCTCCTTTCTGTTCATTTACGTAAGGAATTTTCATCATGTTATTTGCTGTACAATTTAATACCATTGAGACACTGATGCAACATGACGTCGTAACACATGTATGAAGTTGAAAACGTGCCTTATTTTTAACCAGATCAACGCCTAAAATTCACGACAACATGGCCAAAAACAGTTAAATGTTAAAGCAAGATTTAATTGTGTTTGTTTTTCAAAGGCACTGTAAACGCTAAGAAAAAAGTCGTCCTTCCAATTTAAGACCACGCCTAGAATTTTCAGACGATCATAGACAAAAGTAGTTGGGAAGGTTATGTAAATGAACCACACCAGAGCTGTATTTCAACCTGCTTCTGTTAAAGCTCAAAAGAAATAGTTTCACTTTCTCTTACTTAGCCCCCTCCCCCCTATTCAATGTTGGAAGGTAAGTCAACAATTTTCCACTGAAACCAATCAGTTTTGCACAACATTGAAGGAGGGGGGAGGGGAGAGAAGCAATGAAGACTTCAAAAGTGCTAACCTTCCCAACAGTTTTGTCTAGGATTGTAGTTTCAATTTCAATAATAATAATAAAAAAAAAAAATTGGGTCTGTCACAAGAGATTATATCAGAGGTTTCATTTAAAGCTTATAGGAGGATTTAAGAGAAAATTTAGATTATCAAAAACAATGGGCAAACTGCGGTGATTAACACATTACAACGCATTTTAACTTGACGTTTCGTAAGTGCAACATACATCTTCAGAAGTGACGGTTGAACAAACTATATATGTGCAAAACTTTTAGAGACACTAGTAACTAGATTAAGAAGTATGCTCTTAACAAATAAATGTAATATAAGAAGTGGTAATTTACTGTCTTCTTTAGTTGGTTCAGTAATAAAGCCACAGTTTCTCACTGCCAACGTTTTCGTTTACGTTGGTTTAAGATCATGTATTAGTAAGGTTAACAAATCGAAAGTGGTTGAGCGTTGTCTGTACTCTTATCGACAACGGTATTCGTCATCACAGTGGTCAAAATGTTGTGGACTCACGAGGCGCAGCCGTGACCAAAATCATGACCAAAGAAAGAGCAAGCGTTGTCTATAACTTTCTCGCAATATGATTGGCTTATTCCCCAAAATGAGCGTTCCTGATTGGCTATTACACTGCGTGACAAAATGACGCGAGCATGACGCGTACAGCGTTGTCTAGACTCTCATCGACAACGGCAAATTAGCCAATCAGATTGCGAGATTACAGGCAATTGTGGTAAATTTTTGTTTTGTTTTGGAGTTAATAATGATTGCTTGTATTTACCGCACCTTTATAGTAAGATATAAATTCTCGAAATGTTGGCATTTTCAAGAAATTTTCAGTGCGTTCCATAACACTCTAGTTTTCCTAGCGTATGATATCCTTCTTCATTAGAGCTTCCAGTGTCTCCGAATCTCAGCTGAATGACAGGTAAGTGAGACTTGTTGGTTAAAATACCGCTGTCTTTGCGCCATTCAAAATCGTTCTTATCGCAGTTGCAACGCTTGATGGGATCAGCACATGTTTCCGTTACTGAGCACGCGCAACCCGGAGTGGCTGAACTCGTTTCATCCCAATACATCATATTTTCTCCATCGCGGGATACCCACCAAGCGAAGGGGACTTGATCATTAGAGAAGCTACTGAGAATAGAATGCTTGCATTTGTATTCTACGGACTGTTGACATTCCATGGAATGTTCGATCAACCCTTTGATTTGAGCGAGGCTAACGTTGTTGTAATTGATGTCTCGTTTGTAGCTTCCCTTTCGTTCAAAACCTTTGACCAAGGTTGTCTTTTCACTATCATGACTGACAGCTGTCACTCCAACCCCTTCCTTGTCAGTCATGTTACAGTAAACGCTAAATGGAGCCTGGCCTTGTTCCCCATCTGGATCTATGACGTAAAAACCACTGACGTCACATACAGTTTGTTTAATTATTGTACAAGTTTCGGGAAACTTTACGAAAACTGTCGTATTCCACTGAAGTGAATCTTTCGTCAAACAAGAAAACCTTCCGGTGTGCTCCTCGACAAGATATGGAATAAACAATGTATTTGACGTTTCGACCGATGCTTCCGCGGGCAACGAGACTGAATCATTGAACATCCACGTCAAAACTGCACGTGGGTCATCGGGAATTGGACAGGAAAGTCTCAATCCTTGACCAACGTACAAATCCGCAAATCCAACGGGATCGGAAACAATAACCAGAGAACAAAACACCTTTAGCTCCACTGATGAAGCCAACGTCGTAAAGGCGTTACTTGCTGTGCATAAATAAGAGCCACTGTCTTCTACCTCGACAGTAGGTATGATCAGTGTGCCGTCACTGTCAACAGAGCTTGATGTTGGAAGATGTCCTCGAGATTTTGTCCAAGTAACCGTTGGGGTATCTTCGCCGGTTGCGTTACACAAGAAATTCACCCTGCTTCCTGTTTGAGTTATATTGATTTTGGGGCTAGCATCTACCCAGAGTGCGACTGAAAATAAAAAGGAAAACAAGTGAAAGTGAGCTGTGTGAATTTTTTTGATCTTTTAGAGTTAAGGCAGAAAGTGGGGTAAACTTGCCGTTTGTTAGTAAAATAAATTGAGGAAAGGTGCAATAACCTATGGCAATAAACACAAACTCTCCACTTTAATGGTGATGGATTTGTACACCCCGCACATTTCACATACAGTCTAATGGCGGTTTACGATTCTTTCTCTGGGGTGAGATCGGACTTCAGCATGTAAAGGCGCCTCTGGTAGCCGATAACAATCCAAATTTGATTTCACCCACCCAACTCACTTACGCATGTGAAAGGAGTACAGACCATAACCCGGGGGTCTCCTCCTACTCGTCAAGACAGTTGTGTGTTTGGATTCTTAAACGTCTCAAAAATATGCAAAAATCCTCATCTTTTCTGCTCTGTAAAGGTGAAAAGTTCGATTCCAAACCGGTGTAGCTCTCCATACACATCAGGGAGGGCAGGCGGATACTAGACGTTCTGTTCGAAAATCAGGGCTTGAACCAGAAATATTTAAAGGGTAGTATCCTGGGAATTATCCCTTTTATTTTGACCATAAATTTACTAAGGTGTGCTACTAGTACAGACTCCGATAGGCATTGGTTTCGTCTTTTTCATTCTTAAATTGCTTGTGGATCACCGCCGTGAGATCAAATGTTAGAAGCAAAATGAGCCACACTAAATTATTACGGAATTTTTCTAAGATGCAAGAGGAGTACTTGAAAACGTCGGCCCGACGTTTTCAAATTGGCATTCATTTTAATCTTGGCTACGCGTAACCAAGAACACTTAAGAATGGTTTCTGTGAGCTAAAATAGCCGTTTTGAAGAAACTTTGGCCATTACTTTTTGTTTGCCATCGGTCATCGGCAAAGTCTCCTTTGCTTTCCAGATTTTTACTACAATACCGTCATGACACAGCCCGTTTAAATTGCCGGTCGATGAATAATGAAATTGATGTAGTTTGGCAATCAATTCTAAAATTTAGAAGGAGCAGCGTGGCGAAGTGAAAGTTGCAACTTGGAGCTCACGATGTTTGAAATACTGGTGTTTGTTTGCCTTCCACCAGTTGAGATTCTTAAAGGAAAATCCACTCCGACTAATAAATAATTTTAAACCTGACAAAATAATGTTTGCAATCAAATTTGATCGACAATTTTCTTCATTAAAGTGTTTGTATCAAAAAAAGTGAATTGTAGAATCCAGGGCTGTCAACTCTCCCGGATAATCCGGGAGACTCCAAATTTTGGACCGAATCTCCCGATCTCAAGATTAGGATCTGAAATCTCCCGATTAAATACCCAAGTTTGTCATTTTTTGTGAGAAACCACTTTCCACTTTGTTTTAACATCGATAATAACAAAATTCAAACGTCCAGTTTCAATCTCATAAACTCTCATAAACTCGGATAAACCGTTCATGCAAGTGTTTGTTAATTTGAGCAATGTGATTGGTCTGAAATAAACCAGATGTTGCAATGCCAGTTATAACTTTTTCGCGCGTTTTTCGACTTTTGCCTAGGTTATGTGACTGTGTACTTTCGTTTGTTCTACAGATCGTAATATGACGTCATCTATCATCCCATCCCTATCAATCGTCAATATTTGAAGAAGTTAGGAGTTGACAGCCCTGAGAATTACTTATTTTAACTTTCAAATTTCCTGGGCGCTGCCATCTTGAATAATTGTGACGTGTCGTGGTTGTCCTGTTGTTGAAACAATAGAGAGCTTTAGATTCTAGGACGAGAACGACTACGAGTACGAGATTTTCTCATAGAACAACGGTGAGCGCGCGCAAACCAGCGTCATTTTGGCGGGAAAAACGTGTTACCGTCGTCGTTTTAGAACGTGATTTTGCAAAAATATTGTCGTGTCAGAACAAGTCAACAACACGGTAGCGGTTTTTGCATTTTTTGATCCGGAAAAAGGCCCAGGTAACAGCAATAAGAATATTTGAGCAACCTATACTGCTAAATAAGAGTACGATTAATCGTACGGGCTATAAATTCTTAAAGTATTTTCGCCAAAAACTGCCAGTCAAAACTCGTAATCGTTCTCGTCCTCGTCCTAGAATCTAAAGGTCCCTAATAGGGCAACCACGACACGCCAGTTATAAGGGAATTTAAGGACGCGGACGGCAACCGAAAGAGAACATTTCTCGTGCCAGGAAGGTGATAAAGATTATGATATGTGGTTTAAAGTTATTTTCTTGTTCTAGTGGAGGTTCCCTTTAAATGGTACATAGCTTGTAGCAGGACCATTATTATGACTACTTGATGTCAATCAACATGTCAGATCACTCTCTCTAAATATAAAGTATTATTATATAGTAGTTAATTTTATTGGTAAACTGAAAT
>NC_090888.1:6191891-6221891 GCF_036669925.1 Montipora capricornis | reverse complement strand
TAAATTTTTGGAGGACTCGCATTATGTACCCGAGGCGTGCGTACCAGCGCTGTTAAGCTGCACGATAAATCCTCCACGAAGAGTTCTTAAGCGATTGAAAGCGCTTGATGATATAATTTATGCTGCCCCCACATCTGTTCTACAAACTCCTTTCGATATAGGTACCCTTGAATCCCTCAAGAAATCGAGTTAGATGTATGACTTTTCCTAATTAATATGCAAAATTCATTTATTAACCTGGCTGATGGTTTGTCCATTTTTGCTGTAGTTTTGGAAACTCCCTCCATCTGCACTGTAGCTATACTGCAGCTTGTACATTTTAACCCATTGATTCACACCATCTCGGCCTTGAGTTGCTACCATTTTCACTGTGACGGTTTCAATGCCCACATCGATTTGAAACCACTGATTCATATTGTTTGATTTAGCTACCCACGCGCCCCCGCCCAGTGGATCTGGAAGCGAGGCTTTAAGGTGTAGTCTTCCTCGCGCGGGGTTGTAGCGATCGTGATAAGACGAAGAAGCAGTAACTTGCTTGTCAGTGATGGCTCCATTTTCCATTCCCAGAGGCTCTTTACAGTCTGAAGGTGAAACCAAGAGAAGTGAGGAATAGAGAGAGAGAGCCAATCAAGGAGCGATGTTTCCGATTACGTCACATTTGCATAAGTAAACTCTTTGAACTGACGCGGGAGATAGCAATTTGAAAATGACCATGTCTTGAAAACTATCATTCAAGTTAGGGGGATTCATTAATAAGAGTTCTCTTAGCCATAAGGTGCTGTCATTTAACAAAGAACCAGTTCGCTTTAATAGTCAAGAGGAGTAGGTGTTTGACATGTCGACTTTTCAGCCTCTGAATCGTGTTCTGATTATTCCATCCGTTCTGAGACGCTTCCCGCCACGTGTTTGCCTGCTCAACTAGCGAGTGATTTTTCGCGATCGAGACAAAGATGCATGTTGCTAAATATCGTAGAAGGAAAATACAATAGAATACATACTTAATTGACTGCTCTCCATAGGGGCTTTTCAGGGCCAATGAAACACAACGAAACGACGGAACAGAACAACAACAACTGTTAAAAACCCCGACTGGCCAAAGGCAAACCAGTCGGCTATTTACAAGTGCAGCTGGGAAGTTGAACCAGGGACTACCAGGATCAAATTCAACGAGTGGTCAGAACGGGTCTTGAACCCGGGATATCCGGATCTCAAGACAAGCTCCCTAATCACTGGGTGTACACTGCCTCCTCCTAGGATACGTCCATGAGACGTCATCGACAGGTGGTGGACATAAACATCATAAATGATTTATTGGTTATCTCTCACCAACCAATATTGTGCCTTCAGATCTATAATCATTTTTTTCTGAAATGACTTTTTAGGACAGGGCTAAAGAAATGATAATAATGATATCGACACATAAACAAAAATATAGCCAGCCCCGTGCTGACAACTCAGTCAATGTTATAACCTCACATAACTTTTTGTGAGACAGAAAAAATGTCAGTTTCAGTATCGCTTTAGAAACCGATCGGTTAAAAAAAAAAACATCATCGACGAAAAATTACAATTTCCAATTATCCCCAAACTGGTTTTTCTTAAGCAACGTAAAACTAAAGGGTCAAACCCTTATATCATCATTTTGTCAAACTATCGGAGTTTGACAATAAAAAAAAAACGGCTTTGGAAAATGTAAAATAAAGTGTACACGATCGTTTTGGGGGAAATAAAGGAAAGAACATTAACAGAGCTCGAGTTAGAATTGTAATACCATATCTGTCTCCATTGGCATTAATTTTTAAATAACGTCGGTTGAAGCCTCCAATGTACATGATAGCACTACCGAAAATTACAGTTTTATTACTGTTATTTCGAATCATATTGTTAGCCTTAATTTCGTCAACTTTTATTGTAAAGCAACTACTGCAACTGTCAACTCTAGTGGTCCTAAATTATTGCAACTACTGCAACTTCAACGCTAGTTCTGAGAGCCGCTCAGAAAGAAAAGGCTTCTCCAAACCAATTCGTGGATATACACTGAGATCACTTAAAGTATTAATGGCAGGATCGCATCGGACTATGGTGCATGGTATGTTAAAAGAGTAGAGGTGTTAAGAAAACATAACAATTAAGGTTTCGCGCCTTTTCAGCACACTATATACATCAACTCTGCTCTGACCTTGCTGGGAGCCATGACAACGTCCAAACAAAATCCAAGGCAAAAAAAGAAAAAGCATCAATACTCGTCAATAATTGTTCTTATCCTTCCCAGATTATCGGAACATAGATCGTATAACGAAATCTTGTGAACCGTCACTTTTTTTTACTTGGGTACATTACATATCTTTAAATATTTATGATTTTAATCAGTAAATATTTAATAAGAAGTATATTGATCTCTCCAGGTCTAATGGGAACGAATTTACATCGAATGACAAAATATTTTTTGTTTGGGTAGTTCATAGTTAACTATGGGTAGTTTTAATTTATATTTCCCATTTTTCAATAAGCCATTTCCGAGTTCATGTCTGCTTCCTCTTCAAAGCGAGTCTAAGTGCGGAGTTTTTCTCATGGAAATTAGTTTTCATTCATATGTAAAGTAGAACTAATTACAATCACAAAAACTTTGCACTTAGACTCGCTTTTAAGAGGAGGAAGACATCAACTCGGAAATGGTTTATTTACATGTATAAGACCTTGCGTTAAAGGTTAATTCACACGCGGTAATGGGCATTGCGTTATTAAATAATGTCCTCAATCCCTGATTTGGTCTTCTTCTTTACATTTGAACCTCCCATCAACGAAAGCATTGTGAAACTACCGGATTGCAAGAAAGTCCTACCACTGAGTTGACTTAATATATACATAACTTGATACCACATATGCGGTTGCTAAATACCATTCACCAACCCAGCCCTATATGTCAAGTTACTTATCACAAAGTTGTGTATGAAGTCACCTGCCATGAAAAAAATAAACTCACTCCTTTCGAAAAAATCATCAGTGATACGAGTTCGCGCGCTAATTTGAATTCCAAGCGTCGGCTTCGGTGATCTCTGATATAATAATGTCTATCAGTAAGGGTATTTTGCAAAACGCCCTTAAGAATCGGTTCTGAACACGTAACTTTATATAATGCGCTGTCATTCCATGACCTCTTCAATACCAGTGCAGTGCTCTACCAATTAAACCATCAAGCTAGCTACTAGAAGTTCGTCCTTTGTGCAAGCGAAGAGGTTGTGAACAAGAAGAGACTTAATCAGACTTAATGTATGAACTGCAGATAGAATCATGATTGATATTAAGCAATAACGGAAGGATAACCTCTTGATAGCTCAACTTGTTGGGCAAAGCAAAGGCATCGCAAAAGTCAGAAGTCAATTCCCTTCAAGCCTGAATTGGGGCTTTCCTTTCGCTACTCAGAAGAGGACGTAACCTTAATAACTGTGATATGATGATCTAAAACTCTTAACGTTGTTCTATCTGCAGTTCAAGTATATGTCTCTCATATACCGGCGAGGTCCCTTCAGTAGCTGACAGCAATTTTTATTGTGGGTAGTGCACTGTTAGTGCAATACCCATATTGTCATCGTGGCTGCCTGCAGCGTGTGCATGAATTTAGAAACTAATGTAGGATTTCCTTGACTTTCAACAGTTGATGTCCATTGTACAGCTATTCTGTTTGCGGGACCACTTGTTGCCTTTTTCTTAGTTTGCAATAGCAATGGTCAACCGCAACAATGGCGTTAACATTGGTGGCATCCTTTCATAGAGTTCTTGCAGGCTTTGTGATTCTACACGCGCTTAGCGTAACTGCGTGTACCGTTTCGGGATTGCAATTGGTTATGTAAATGCTAACGCGAAAACAACAAAATTGTAACGATACCGCATTGTTACATGTGTGACACTCTTATTATAGTGTAATCGACTCTTGTTATGATTTGACATTGATGATTGTATCTCGTGATTATCAGAAGACCATTCAAAAACATTCGAAATTGGATCTTGAAGAACTGCTCGACGTAGGCGCGATCGGAATTAAAAAAGTATTATAAGGCTAGCATTCGTCTCTCTCTCTCTCTCTTTAACGTTTAAAATAAGGCATCAAACGTTACAAAAATATGCATCCAGGCACCAACCTTATCCGATAGGGCTCACTTAAAGGGAAAGTACGGTCTAGAAAAAGTTTCTCTAAATTACTGAAACTTCTCCCCAGGAATTCGAAAATAATTGCCGTTTTCTCCAGTTTCCTGTGAAAGAGCACTTTGAAGTTGCCTCTTTCGTGACTTGGAGAGTGCCATCTTGGATATGACGTAGCAATAGTCAACAAACGTTTTCGACCTCACCAAGTTCTTCGATCCCCGATCACTTTCTCAATGTTGTGTGACCCTTCTGCTTCGCGAAATTCAAATGTAAGATGACCCATGGTAAACGGTCTTGTGGTTCAATAGGTAGTGGGCAAAGTTGAAGTAGGCCATAAGTGCAACAGAAACTCAAGTCACTTAATACTTGTAGATTCTCTGGTCAATCAAACTAGGCGGCAATTAATCAGCCAGAGCAAATGTAAACAAGACAAAAACCTTGAACATGCGACATAGAAATATTCGACAAGCCCACCTTTTCTTTTTCACTTTCTTTCTTCTGCGACAGCCGTCTTTGATGCTTCAGCAAACGTATTTGTTTCGCCAAGGAAACTTTCAGATGTTGTTCAATACACACAGCAAGGCCTTTTCACAGAAACAATTACCGCTGTTGGTGTTTTACGCTTTCGAGGGGGATGAAACTAGACACACGTCTATTAAAATAACAAAAACAGAAGATTCCACCGGGAAATGAAAGTAAAAGTTTAACGTGGATAGATTCTCAAACCTGAAAACCTGACTGCTACATTGTCTGTTCGGGTCTGCCATTTTGCCAAGGAGGACTTCAAGCGGGATGTTCAGGTAGATGAACATTGGTCTTCGTAACATTCGCTTCATACTGAAATCTCAGTAAACCAGTCCAAAATATCATTATAGTGGAGCGAGAAAACTGGATTAAGCAATATATTGACGACTTTCACTGTTTTTCCAGGCAGTAAAATAAACAACTTGAAATGTAGTTAAATTTTGATAGCTTTATAGACACTACTGAAACGATTTACTCTTACTATTCGATGGAAATACATAAATCTATCGTTTGTTTTTAAGTTGCAGCAGGGATCTCGTAGAAAGCCACGGTAGACAGATTAAACTTGATTTCCAGGCGTTTATTTCACAGCAATGAGCGCGGGATAGCACTGCAAGCTCTCTTTCGCTTCGCAACTCACATATAAAACCCTGTTTAACGACCACGAGGTAAATCTGTTCTGATGGTGGAGCCAATATTAATACTATTTAAGCACATTAAGCCCAAATGAGTGGTCAAGTATGACAATGCAGGTAAATAACTTTCGATCCAGAGAAACGTTTTCTAGGCCGTACTTTCCCTTTAATTAAAAACATCAGACTGTTCGTAAAAACGATAACAAAATTGGACAACACAATAAACAGTAAAATAAAATCTATTTTGCAAAAGTAATTACTACAAAATAGTTACTAACCCTTACCCTAACCAGCCCACTGCACTACCCACATGTACGCAATGCGTGCCTATTTTTAAGTTGTTGCACAAAGCTAATTAATATATATGGAGGATAATTTCTGCCAAAATTCAATTTTGACTTTTATGATTGAAATCTTAATTTAAGCGGACCCTAAATTTTCGTAAAAGTTCTTGACGCATCAAATTTCCTTGATTGTTGACTTTTTTTCACCCACCAATCTTGTGATTATATCAAATTTCGTGACGCTTCAAATTTTGTTTCACTCCCTTGGTCGGCATTGGTGACTAAGAAGGGGGCAAGGTTGCTCTATTCCCCATTTCAATGGTGAGCGATCTCCTTTAGGAACTGATGAGTTGGAGGCGTTCAGAAATATCCGAGAAATATTATTAATAATGTTATTCGTTCACTTGAGGCAAGTGATGTAGCCGTCGTAATAGCCGTTTCCTTTCCTTTTCCAGGCGGAGATCGAACAAGCGAGCGATAAAGCGGGCGAGCGCCTGGGGTAAGCAAAAAATTAGGGAGAAGTGGGGACGGGGTGAGCGAGAAGGGGGAGGGGGTGGGGAGGAAAGAAATCGCCTGCAATCAATCCCAAACATTTTACCGAACTCGGTTCGCCCACGAACGGGAAGCACTAGCGCAATTTGATTGGTTAGTAGCCCGTCATAATCGACATCCGGAATACAAAACAACGAACAAAATCAAAAATATGGCCGAGTCCGTGGAAGCTTTCGAATTTTCTCTTCTTTCTAAAAACGGTAAACAGATTGATCTCAAACCGGAGCAAGGAGCTGCCATAAAGAGTTTAGTCCATGGACAGGATGTCCTCACAATTTTGCCAGCTAGTTTTGGCAAAAGCTCTATCTATCAAATACTCGTGGGAGTTAAGGAGAAGTTAATGATCATTGGCTCTAATGTGACCTTTGTTGCCCCAAGGGAATGTGGGACGTTCGGTAAAATGCCTGGGTCTGATTGCAGGCGTTTCCTTCCGTCGCCTCACCCCCTCCACCTCTCTATATCTCTTCGTGCCATAAGGCACATAAGGCTTTGACTTCCGTCCACTTAAGTTCTGACAGTCGTCCATGATTGCCACCCAGCTACCCGTCTTTCGCCTTCAACCATTCTCCTCCATGTTGTTTTCGGTCGACCTGGTCTCCTCCTCCCCTCTGGCCTCCACTCCAATGCTGTAACACAGTGCTCCTCTCTGTTCTTCCTCAATATATGCCCGATCCAATTCCATCTTCGGCGTCTGATCTCATCACTCGTTCTTTTCACTCCTGTGGTCTCCTGGATTGGTTGGTGCGAGATGGTCCGTGGCCATCTTATTCTCAGTATGCGTTAAATGCATTTGCATTGGAAAGCGTCCAGCTTCTTTGCTTCTGTTTTCGTGAGTTACCCCCTCCCCCTACTCCTTATTTTTTGCAATCTCTCGCAGTTTTTGTCCCCTTCGCGAGCGTTTGGAAAAGGAAAGGAAACGGCTGCTACGCAGGCTATAAGTGATGCCGACTCAAACGCGATCGACGCGTTGCATTTCAGACTAGACTAGCCACATGGGTTAGTTCTTCGATATTTTGCCGTATTTGGAATTGACCAAGAGGTTGTGGACTTAAATAGTTTCAGCTCGCGACTTGATGGCTATTAACAGTTTGCAACAGGCTAGAGAGTGCACCTTACCTCAACATTTATTCCAGGGGGATCAAGGTCGGCCCATATATCTGATTCCACGAGTAAAATGATTGATGGAGTTTCCTTTGCCCGTAAGATCTATGTATTCGGAAATAGGGGAACAGGTCATCCACCAGTAGCCAGTTTTAGGAAACTCTCTAAATATGGTAAGCGCGATGTTGTGCAGATCCTGTTCTGCTATTTCCGAATACATAGATATCTTGTCGTCAAAAGAAACTCCATCAATCGACGACTTTCAATGCGGGTGCTAACTCCCACTGCAGTCGTTCAAGGTCAACAACACTTAAACACCCCTCCGAGGGAAATAAAATATTTCGGAACGCCTCCAACTTATCAGTTTTTAGAGAAGATCGCGTTTTCCTGTGAACAGTGCAGAGATGGCACGGGGGTGAGAGCACTCGCCTCCCACCAGTGTGGCCCGGGTTCGATTCCCAGACTCGGCGTCATATGTGGGTTGAGTTTGTTGGTTCTCTACCGAGAGGCTTTTCTCTGGGTACTCCGGTTTTTCCCCTCTCCTCAAAACCAACATTTGATTTTATTTGCGTTAAATTGTTAATTTCAATTTACAGTGTCCCCGATTAGTGCTAGCTCTAGATTAGACACTTAAATAAAGTTCCTTTCCTTTCCTTTCCTAACGCGGGAACAGAGCAACCCCGCTTCCTCTTCAGTCACCAGTGCCGACCGAGGGGGTGAAACAAAATTCAGTCCTAAACAAAAGGTATCATCTCGAGCCTCTGGGGAGTAAACATAATAATAACTATATTAGGATTTGTATGAGTTTAATCCCTAGAGCCTAGAGATGATGTTTAGGACTGAATTTTAAAATATCGAATTTGGTCAATTTGAAGCGTCATAAAATTTGATATCATCGTGAAGGAAACTTGATGCGGCCTAAATTTCACGCATCACAGAAAAAAAATTCGATGGTCAATGAAATTAAAATTTTCTGCATCAAGAATTTTTACGGAATGTCAGTGTCCGCTTAATTAAGATTTCAATCCTAAATTTGGAGGTTAACGAACATTTAGTGTCCGCTTAAATTATGATTTTAAGCATAAAATTCAAAATTGAATTTTGGCAGAAATTACCCTCCATACTATTAAAATTAGGTCTGTGCATCGATTTTAATGAAAAGATAGGTTTCAGCTATTGAAGGGACTTCGGCAGAATATGAGAGGATAGGAAAAGGAACTTTATTTAAGTGTCAAATCGTTCTAGCGCTGGAGCGCAAATTGGAGACACTGTAAACTGAAATTAACAATTAACTAAAATCAAGTCAAATGTTGGTTTTTGAGGAGTACCCGGAGAAAAATCTCTCGGTGCAGAGTGGACAACTAATAAACTCAACCCGCATATGACGCCGAGTGTGGGAATCGAACCCGTGCCACATGTACATTAATATTGATGTGAGGCGAGTGCTCTCACCACAGCACCATCCCTGTATCCACATCATACGCAAATATCAGGCTTGACGGGAATTGAATCTCTGATCTCTGCGATGCCTTTGCCTAGCCCCACAAGTTGAGCTATCAAGAGGCTTTCCTTCCGTTATTGCTTAAATATTAATCATGATTGTATGTGCAGTTAAGTCTGATAAGTCTCTTCTTGTTCAGAGCCTCTTCTCATGCACATATGGCGAACTCCTAGTAGCATGATGGTTCAATTGGTAGAGCATTGCACTGGTATCGAAGGTGTGGTTTGATTTCCTTTCGTTGATGCGACAGCGCATCATTGAGAACCGATTCTTAAAAGTGTTAACTCTCAGTCACAGTAGCGTAATACTACTGTATACAGTTACTGGCTTCAAACAATTACTTGGTGTTAGTTGGGCATTTTCAAAAATACCCTTGCTGATAAAGGTTATTATAACAGAGATCAACATAATCATTATATGGGTTCCCTGTAAACAGTTTGGAATGGGGCAAACACACACACACAAAACTGTTGGCATGGAAATGAACCCTTACAGTTTCTAGAGTTAGACACAATAATAATAATAATAATAATAATAATAATAATAATAATAATAATAATAATAATAATAATAATAATAATAATCCGAAGAATTCATAGAGCCTCGAAAGTCACAATAATACCTAATTTATCGTGCTTGGTGCTCTTGAAAGCATATCAAAAGGTGCAAAGAACTGGTTTGGCATGCTAGATGTACCTGACTTCCTTGGAAGTGGAAGCTACGGGGAGTTGGTGAGACACAATAAACATTGAGTGAAGATATGATCTTCGCAGTTATGAGAGCAATTTTTTCAGGACTTCAACGGGGTTTGAACCCGTGAACTCGCGATTCCGGTGCGACGCTCTAACCAACTGAGCTACGTTGGGAGCTGGTCATTCGTGGATTCTAATGGTCCCGTGAGGAATGAATCAATGACGAAATGGCACATGAAATGAATCATATATGAACTGCGGATATGAAATCAAGTGAGGCTATGATCTTCGCAGATATGAGAGCAAGCCTGAAAAAAAAAAAAAACATATATACGGAACATTAGACAATTAGAATAAAAACAGGACAGCGGGACAACGAAGTCTAAACCGAGACAGTCCCTGCAGGTAAAATTGAACGGTTGGCGTGTTCGAAGGACCATAAAAGAAGAAAAAAACAAAAACAAAAGGAACTTCATTTAATGGAACATTAACCCATTGACTCCTGGGGGTTCCCCATTGACAAGTATATTCGTTTGGCGTTAGACAGTGTAAATTACTGTACATGTAATCTGGTATTAGACAGAGTAAAAATAATACTAAGTATGGCCGGTTTACGCCGGATAAGTGGTGAAAGGGTTAAGTGTCTAGTCGTTCTAGCGCTGGAGAACTAAATGGGGACGGTGTAAACTGAAATGAACTAGTAATGCAAATCATGTCAAGAATGGCAAGAAACATCCAACTCGATCTCAGCCGCAAGTTCTTACCGACAGTATGGTTAAATTACAGCATCCCTTGATGATAACAACTGTATTTGGCACTGGGGAATTACTTGAGGACACTGTATAGGTGTGAAATCAAATCATAGGTTGGTATTTGAGGAGAGGGGAAAAAAGATTACCCGGAGAAAAACCACTCAGAGCATAGTAGAGAACCAACAAAGTCAACCCACATGTACATCACAAGGAGTCAGGCCACATTGGTGGTAGGCAAGTGCTCTCACCACACTGTTATCACCCATCCCCTTCCCCCTCCCCTCCTTGATAAACCTTGATTCCCTCCCAAATAACATAATTTAATTGGCAAAGTGAGATGATGAAATGTAGAAAAATAAGGGCTGTCATAAGGTACACTGTATCACATACCAAGTAGTAAGAGAAAAAGAACCAGAAAATAGTTTCATCACTTATACTCTGTTACTCATTGTGAGGGGAAAGTGATCTGCATGGCAGTGATAATACAGTCATATTAGAGCTATAGTAGAAGAAAATTGAGCCATATCTGATCCTAATGAAAGGGCTGTGACATTACAGAAGCTCTTGAAGTTTTGAAACATGATAACGGTATATTTCCCTCCTACAGTGTATGACTGCATGAACGATTAAGAAAATGACTACTTGTTAACTGGTACTAGTTAAATTTATTTACATTTTCTTTTCCGATATTTGTCACAATATTCTATTTTTGTTAATATTGATTCTCATAGAGGGGGCTGAATAGGTTTATGGATCGGCGGATTTCGCCTTGAAAAGTGCACAGATTGCGGATTTTGGCCACAAGTTAATCGGATTCGCGGATATGAAAAATGCAGGGTTGTTAAAAGAGATTTGAAGTAGAAGGGGAATGTAAGAAAGTAGGTGGCACTGGAGGCTACCGAGGCTGCTAGTGGGGTACAGGGGCAGCGCCCCATTGGGGTTCCAGGGGCCAAACGAATGTAAGGGTTTTTCCACTAGCTGAAATTGCCTCTACTTGAAGCAATTTTACATGTCAACTTGGCGCTATTCTAACTGGCAACAGTTTACATTCCTTTTACCATGCTAAGAAGATTTAATCCGTTTAATGAGTTAAAAATAAACAATTAAGTCGTTAGGTTTTCTTAGATATCACCAGGCATGGAACAAACATGATAACTGTACACCCCTGTCAGAGCTACCAAAGGTAAGTCACTTCTCACATGTAAGCATCTGTCATCATATTTTAGCTACATTGAGATTGGTTTAATAAAAATTAAATGCCATGGATCTCGGATCAGCAGAAAATTTTGGCCCTGTTTTCGGACTCTGTCGATCTTTGAGGTCGGTTAATTTACATGGGCTGTTACCTCCTGTGAATGAAACAATTAGGTCACTTAGGCAGAAACGTACGTTTAGTATCCCAAGGTGCAAAACTAAGCGATACCAATCTAGTTTTGTCATTGCGAATGCCCTTCATTGTAAATTGTAAACTTTTATTATGCAAATCAATAATCGAACGTTAACCTGGAGTTTTGTATACACTTTTAATAATTGTAGATTTTAAGGAGTGTTTACATCATTTTAAACTTTTGTCTTTTTATATATTTTTATAGTTATTATTATATGTAAATAATCCGTAATTCAGCCGTAAGGCTGCAATGGTTTTATTAATAAAGCTACTACTACTACTACTACTACTACTACTACTACTACTACTACTACTACTACTACTACTACTAATGGATCATCAATTATTAATCGGTCTTTCCCATGAAGACTCTGAGTCATGACTTTTGCTGACCCTGAGGACGCTTGGTCCCGTGCCTACAGCACAATAGAAATGATATTACTATGCCTTTGCTGTTCATCAAAAAGGTCAGCATGCTCCAATAAGAACATTGCAAGAGGCATAGAGCAACATAGCAGAGTCTACATGCTTTATTTCTGAGCTGGAAAGTGCTGTGTGCTCTGAAGATGGCTGTTCAAATATATTGCTCAATGGACCACAGGGGATGGTCTCCACTGCTACTGTGAACCTCGTTAGGGAGTTTTAGCAAATCACTACGGATGTTGCTTCTCCGGCTGCCGTGACTGAAAAGGTCTGGGGAGACTACGTCTCGGTGGTCTGCTAAATTTTAAGTTTAGCAAAGCAAATTACAAGGAAACATGGGCTAAGGGTGTTTAAAATCTCTTTTATTTAGTTTCTAACCTTCAAATGGCTTCGCTGAAAGGACGATGGCCGTTGTTCGCCATGCTAGGACGAACAGATTATTTCTGAGCAAAAGCAAATGCTATACACCTTGTACAATAACAACAATTTGATGGATGAAATACACAATTTCAGAGACAAATATCTCAAAGAATATCGAGTGAAAAAGACACATGTATCTATACTCAAAGAAGCAAAATACCATCGTATAGTATCCAGATATAAAACATCTTCACTAAATCCTCAAAGCAAACTTAACCGAAGAAAAACAACCGCGTGCTGAACTCACTTCGTCATTCCTACACCTTTGCCAAAACTTATCGTAAGTTCATAATACGGATTTACAAGCTTATGAGAGGCAACCTTGACACAATCCTTGACTTAAATTGACTTTAAAGGATATAGTATCCAACAGAATTCTTAAAATGCCGAGATGTCCGTTGAAAAGGGCCAGAGAAGCGAAATAAACCCGACGTAGTAGCCACTACGGCAAAACATCGCGACTCACGTAGTCAGATTTCACACTACGGCTGGATGCAACCGACGTACATGCGCAGTGTTTCATTTTGGGAGAAATTTACTTCCGGCAGCCGTATTAGCGCCAGCCTTGGCGATTTGCTAAAACTCCCTATTGACTGGGGCATACGGAGAAAGAAGTCACTCTTATCCAGTCTATCGTTCAAACCTCTCACGTAAAAGATCCACTCCTCCTAAGAAAGAATATTGTCAAGACTTTGGAAACACTATCAAGGAGACAACGGAGCGACTCTCTTCTTCCACGTTTTATAATTAATTATACGTCACAAATGAAAAGAACTCATGGTATCCAGACAGTATCCCGGTCCAGGTCCCATCCCGGTCTCTGCACTGTCGTCCAGTAGGGTGCTTAAGCATGCGCATTTTTTAAACGCGGACGGCAACCGGAAGTCAGCCGTTTCCCCTTTTAACCTGTCGTCACACAATATTTTCTTTATTAGCGATGATTAGTATAAAAATCTGGAAGACACTGATGTCGTGGTACGCAAAATGTTCTCTTCCGGTTGCCGTCCATGTCTTAAAAACGAGCGTCCTTAAGCTCCCTATTCTCTCACTTCCAGACGTAAGATTATCGCCCAAATGCGGGATTATGCTTTGCCGCGCGGAGCTGCTGTGAGGCAGAAAGCCAACCGCCAAGAAATCGCTATGATGCAGGATAGAAGTTTGCCCGAGCTGATCTACCAAAGGCAGCTAGAGATATCTGCTAACAAGGTCGATATCTTAGCAACAGGCCAAAGTCATCCATACGGTCATCAACAGATACAGAAACGACTAACTATGAATCTGAGGAAGCAACTGATAGTGACATTGACAAGATATGCCAGGATCTACCAGAGTCTGATAGTAGCTCTGATGAAGAACAATTGCGGTTCCAGAATTCGACAGGAAGACAAGGACGAATTAACAGTAGATTCATTTCGTAATATGGGATGCAATCAGATCCGTCGGACTGGTACGCTGGTTTCATGGTAATTTGCAAATTGATTAGTGGAAACCCCTGCATACATGACATTTTGCCCCCTTCATTAATGCAAGGATTGACTGCAATTCTCATTATGAGTAAACGAAACTTAACTCAAAGTCAAAAAACAACTGCAGTTTGCAGTCAGGGCCAGTAAGGCAAGCTTCTCACCTCCTTTGAATGACTAGCTGCAGTCTCCATTTTCATTCTGGATGAAATGTAATTGCGATAAAGAAGATTACTCGGACTCAAGACGTCAGGAAAATACATATCGGCAAGCAAACTATCTAGTAAACCAAGAATATTGTTCAAAGTCATGTAACTAAACTAAAGGTAGTTTTGATCGCAGAAGAACAACTTTTGGAAGCATCCAACAATTTATTAAGTTATTTGTCACTCTATTTATGCAACCTAATTAACAACCCTTATGGAATCAAACACTATGTGGAACTTATGCAAATGCTGTCATCAAGCTATGCAAAGGGTATGCTCTCATTGATTGTATGTATGCTAGATTTATGTTTTTTCTATGACAAAGTTATTTTTTGGCATATTTAATGCTATGTTTTTGCAAGTCATTTGGAACCTATTAAGAAGCTATGCAGTAGTGCATGTACGAGATAGAAAAAACCAATGTTTAGGAACCAATTTTACTTTATAAGTTACATGCACTATAGTCCGGTGCGATCCTTCCGTAATACTTGAATTGATCTCGATTTTTTTTCGCAGTGCATATCCTCTTTTTTTAGTTTTGAAAAGCCTCTTCTTTCTGAATGGCTCTCAGGGAGATAATCCAAGGAGACGCGATCCAGAGGCTGAAACGTCGACCTACTCTTCTTGACTACAGCGAACTGATTCTTTTTCTAATGAAAGCTCTTGTCAACTAGTCCCCCTTATTTTGAATAGTTTTTCAGACATTACCAATGGCTATCTTCCGTGTCAATTCAAAGAGTTAATTTATGCAAACGTGACGTGATAATTGTTTTTTACATGTGACGTAATCGAAAATATCGCTCCTTGATTGGCTCTCTCTCCCTTGCCTCACTCCGTCTCTTTTTCTCTCCCTCTCTCGTTCTTGTTAAAGAAATATGTTAGAAAACTGAACTGTACCATTACTGTCACCAAGTTTTCTTTGTTAAATAAAGATTGTTGAATCGTATTGCGTCGCTTTTACAGAGGGATCTCTTCGTAATCTAGAACGTCAGGAGTCCAAGTTTTTCCGGACCTAGTGACCACGATCTTGTCCTTTGTCCTCGCTGTAATTTTCGCTGCCTTCGGGGAGCACCGATTCCTTAAGATGGCTATTTTGGCTCTGTATAGCTCCAGGGACCTTCCACTGGCAGCAAATGACAAGAAGATGAACAGACCTGTGAAACATGCATAAATAAAAGCACTAAATACATTGGACCAACGAAATACCAAGAACTGTTACACTTGAATTCATACTTCTTGAAAACCTTAGCCTCCTAGATTTATATTATGCCTTGAATCACTTGATTTCACCGATAATTTTCTCATACCTTATGTTTTTACTTGCTTTCCAGACAAATGTTGTAGATTTTCGTAGCCGAACACTGAATTTTGTCTTTGTGAAGTCAAAACATTCATGGCGTCGGGTCGTGTGTCACCTTCCTTTTTAAGTAAGATTAACCTTTCTATCATCCAAAAATGGTATAACTTGTCACGCTAGTTGTCCTTTAGGGTGTAGGAAACAATCCCATTGCATGCATGCCCCTATAGAAACAAATTTCGGACAGCACTTTGGGACAGTCTCTCGTGTCAAGTATTCTCGACATCCGCAGTGTGAGTCACGTAATCCTATGTCGAGTGACCCGACAACAGCAGTGAAAGAGTTAATTAAAAGTACACATTTTGCATGCGCACTTCAAGTGTAAGGTCAGTTAGTTTATCTACCAGAAAACGGGATGGACAACCCTAAAGCCCAGCTAAGGCAGTAGGCCTGAGCCCACCGCTTAAAACTTTGGAGTGGTATGTAGCCATCTTAATTCTTTTTTACAGAAGCTGCGATTGGTCTGGCAAGCGAAAGTAGATTATTTATAACTCAAAATCTTGGAAGGAGGCTCAATCTGTGTTACGCTTCACCGTTTATATTTAGCACTGGTTAATGATGACGATGATGATGATGATGACACTTTTGAAGCGTGGACAGAACGGATTGTCTTATAATAGTGCAATAATCGAAACTTTCGAATTCAGTAAGATCAAGTCATTCAAAACGAGTATCCTTTAAGCATGCATACTTGTGACCATAGCGTACAAAGAAAAGGTGTTCGATTATCGATGTAACTGAGAGAGGTACAAAACTTAACGCGAGGTAACAAATAGAAAGTAAATTACAGGACTGGTGATTATAAACAACAAGTATTAATTAATTAGAAGTATATCAAAGGGAGCCTTAGACAATCAACAAACTGAATGAAAGTTGACTGGGTTCGATTATGTGCAAAAAGATAATCAAGTATACAGTTAGATTGTAAAGTTTGTGCACGGTTTAAATGAAAGAAAGTTAATTGTGGACTTTTCAAAATCGTTTTTCAAAAACGTGTTTAACTTAGTTAATTTTCCAATTTTAATCCTTTTGGCCTTGATAGAGTGCGAGTTATTTAATGAACCCGTACATTCTTTGTAAAATTTCGAACTTTCGAAGCGGTAACTCTGGTAAATTGCGCTCAAAGTGTCAGAGATAGCTCATATTCAGTACTTTTTTTTTGGCTGATAGATTAGAAAACGATGGGCCTATGCTCATGAGGGAAAAATATAAACAAAGATTTCCCTTTAGCGTGAGCCATTTTAAGAACTGCATGCGTCCTCATCCAAAACCTACACTGATGTTATAACTGTAAACGTACCAACGATGAAGGAAATAAAACAGAGAGCATAATACCTTGAAGGCTGTTTAGAACAACATACGGGTACCACAGAAATGACAAGGCCTGAACGTTGGCAGCGATTCCAAGAATCCATGTCACTCCCATGACTGACGCCATTTTGACGCAAATAAAGGCTACTTCGGTGCTATGCCTCTGATTGGTTACTTTCGGTGTTCTCTGGAAATAAGACGAGTTGGCAATGACATTGACAAGGTTGGAATTTTAGTCAGTTTGCTGTTGGTTACCAAGCAAGAAAGGATTCTAACCGTTATATTGCGCGAATTCCTTGTGCATGCAAAATTGTGACTTTTTAAAAAGGAATTTGTGAATGTTTCAGTAATCGTCTTATTTTTCTAACTATTACAGCTAGCCCTTATTGTCTTGCAGTCCGAGACAAAGGCTTCCGTTTATTATAGCATGCAGTTCATTTATTAATATTATTCACTAATGAGCTGCATTCCGAAAATCAGTTGGCCTTTCAGCAGTAGGACGGTTAATTGTTTGGTAATTTTTAGCATGTTACAGCCTTGTAGCATAAGAACCGTTGATGTGTGGTTTGGCAGCCATCATCCCTTAGTAATCGAGGAGAGGATGTTCACTGACTTGGCGAGTGGCCATCCTGAATTGAAGCCCTCAGACAGTAACTATTTAGGCAGTACATCGATCCGGCCGAATGCTATACAAAAATCTGATAAATCCATATTTGATAGCCTAGTCTTACCTTCCTTGTCTTTACAATGTTCAACACGGTATGCACCAATGCAAATGTATTAAAGAGCATTATCAATGCAATTGGCGAAACAAAGAAATAAAGAACAGCTTCGGGATTGGATATGAAACAGTATGCCTCTCCGTCTCCTGTTAATCAAAAATGATTGAAAAATAACAATAAGGCATAAGATTCTATGCGAGAATCATGATCGCATTTCTTCCCGTCAAGCTTTGAATTTTCTTCAGGCAGTTACTCAAGGTACTGGCGAGAGCGATGATGTTCATAACCCAGAACGAGTGTCGATCTCTCTGATTTGGCCTTGACCAATCAGTTTACGCAAGAGATCTCTTGGTCTACGTCATCATCTAAATTTAAAATGCAGGTCCCTCCAAATAAAGCCCAATAACGACAGCGACTTTCCTGATTGGTTCGCAACCAATTAAGTACGTAACCGCTCGAGGGATTGCACGTGCTAAATGCAAAATCGTGTGCAGTATGCCGCTACGTTCTGTCCCCACAAAAAGGGACTCAGTTTAAGTTCTACGACGCGGTCGTCGACGAGAACGCCACGAAACAACACTTTCATTGTAAACTGTAAACTGATGGGCCTCATTCCATCATAGAACGAAACGTTTGGGTTACGAACTTATGTTCTCGTGGAGAGTCGCGAGAACCGCAATTCGATATACTGGTAAAGAAGACAATATAAGGTTGAATGAGAGATAAATTGAAGTACATTTGCCGGTGGAGACATTTATAACTCAAGATGAAGTAGTAGCCTTTCTGACAAGAAACAAAAGTATGGGAAGCAGTGTGTTGAAGTATAGCGATACTGACCGTTACGTCACCTATTGTCGTTAATGTGCCAACCAGATCTATTGGCTCTCGAAACACAGGTTCCTTTGTTATGTGGTTAGAAGAATTTAAATGTGAAAAGAATTGTTTATAAACAGTGAATATCGCTACTACCATTATTAATAACTGCATCACATCATTTAGCCAAATTCAGCGACTGGGAGCTGGCAAGCAAATCAAGAGTACCGTAAAAGAACTACTTCAAACATTGAAGAAAGGCTGGAAATGATAAAACATCAAATAAAAATTAAAGGAGGCAAGAATAGGCAAGCTGGAAAAAGATTAAGGGCCTGTTTACATGGAGGAAGAGGGGGCCCCAGCTGACTGAGATAAACGGCTAGGATTGGGAGGGTTAAAAGATAGCCCGCCTTTACACAAAAAAATCACCTAAGCGGGATGGATATCTTTCTGATTGGGCCACTAAGCACAAAAAACAAGATGGCGGATAAAAGAAACGTTTTGGCGGGAGATTTAATTTTATTATTGCTTGTTCTGCCAGCGGCCGATTTTCAGTATCTAGGGAAATTGTTTTGCACTTTATTAGTCATTTCGTTAAGTAGATTGTACTTGGGGTTGTTGCAAACTGTTCAGCTTAACATTTTTTCAAAGTTTATCTCTGTTGCTTGTAATTTAAATTACAGACTGTTTTGATCACGAAGCTTTGACTTGTGTTATATAATGTATTTTTTGGGTTAACGTAAATTGCATAGCGAGTATGGGCGAGTAACCGATAAAAATACTCACAATGAACTGCACTGCCGTGATAGATTCACGTTGAGACAGTAGACCTACCGTATCCAATGAATCCTTTAATGAGAATTTGATCAATGATCACAAAGAAAGACACAAGAATAGCAGGAACTCCCCATCCGTACAAACAGTAACCCACTAAGCGTTTATTGTGGTTTTCTTGACGATTCGGTCCACGATTCGGTCCACGTCCGCCGTCTAGGTATTAAAAAAATAAGAAGATTTAACAATGGCACTCGGAAGTTTCAAACTGTAGAAGAGAGTTGGAAGTAATGGACAGCTCTATAAAATCAGTCAGAAGGTGTAAGATTGTTGACGCAAGAATCCATTGCGGCCTTTTTAAAAAAAAAAGAAAAAAAAAAAGAAAAAAAGCATTTGTTGTGTTTTAAGGCATGCCCTGGAAGCCGTGTCGAGACACTAAAGGGAATAAGTAGTAAGATGTACCACCTGCAAGCAATTTTTTTCACTGCTGTTGTCGCGCATTTGCGTGCCTTGACACAGAAATCGGGAAGTTTAAAGCCTATTTACTAATTTGCTTCATGATCAAATGTTCTGGTCAAATGGTCACTTTTGCTCTCGTGTCGTCTGTGCGGTGTGCAGGCCTGTAAGATTGCACCATCGCAATTAATGCAAAATAAGTTCAGCACTTTGCACCACTACTGGACGCACGCTTTTGGTCAATCAAAGCACTTGCTATATTATAAGAGTGCTGAATCATAATGTCGCCATAAAATACTGAGAATCTGTACTACAGCAGGATATAGGACCGCACTTTTTTTCCCAAATCCAATCCTGGATTCTATATTCCAAAACTATTTTTGCGGCTTTTTTACGATGAATTCAAAGTGCATCTAATTAGAGTCAATGCTGGACAAATCTGGTTAATAGCGCCGACAAAACAAGGTCAAGGCCACTTTTTCCCAGGTCTTAACTTAACGGTGTTGTCATGGTAAATGTCCAGAATGTGCGTAATTAGATGCATAACGATTTTGATAAGCGTCACAATGTGTCTAGTTGCCCTCCTCCGCAACTTCAACATTGCTCACGTTGGGAATACAGAAAAATCAACGCCACAAATTGTCCCCCAAACTGCAGTCCTCAGAGTAAAGATAAGCAGCTGCATTTACCCAAACCAAAAAATAACGCCAACCTTTCCACTTACAGATCAGTGGCTTCATAGCTCAGTTGGTTAGAACTTCGCACCGGCATCGCAACGTCACGGGTTCAAACCCCGTGCTTCTATACGCAATTGCTAACTGCGATGATCATAGCTTCACTTGACTTACCTTAAAATAGGTAGCAAATACATAGATTTAAATAGACACTTCGTCTTGGACATCAAAATCGGACGTGTTTCTAATTTTTGCACCCAGTTCTGAACAGAAGTGCTTTGGGCCGGAATCTTCGGCTTTTTTGGTTGTGAAGGAGCCATATGATCCGAGATTTACGAATACTTTTTAGAGAGCACCCCTCCCCCCAAAGTAAACACACTCTTAATCTTACCCGAGGAAGTAAATGTCTTGTGCACATCATACGCCATAGCATTCATCCACGTGAAAGAGCATAAGACAAAGAAATGAAGAAAAATGGCAATGACCTGGCATTGCTCATGACTAGAAGCCTTCATTGCTGCGAGAAAGACACCTTGATACAGCAGCAAACATAGCGACAAGTTAATGATGATCCTTCCAGGCAAGTTGCGGAGTTCAGAAAATAGAGTATATTTTGTCAAAAGGAGAAGAAGGCACACCATTGACGTAATGCAGCCAGCTGAAGTCATTATATGGAGAGAGGTTCGCTTCGTTTGGGTAAGGTAGCGTGTTGTTTGCTCTACGGTCACCACAGTCGCATTTCTTGAAAAACTGACGCAAAGTAACAAAATATTACCGCGAATCGTATACCTCGTTTTCCTGTACATCTTGTTGAGAGGTTTAATGTAAACAGTACCATTCGGTCGTTGTTTATAATCGCTTTGGTTGAAAGGTACGAAAGTGCAGTTCAAATTCAACAATCTTCTTTCATTTGATATGACATCAATGGGTGATCGGTACAAAGTGACAATTCTTTTACATTTTCCAACGTATGGGTCGTACACTTCGTCAGAAGCACAGTACCAAACGTGGCTTACATTTCGCTCGAAATTCATTTTTCTGTCTTTGACTGTAACCCTGTTCTCAAAGGAGGAAGTAAAATCAAACAGGATAGTCAGAGGCGGTGAAGAGGGCAAACTTTGAAGTATTTCTGAAGGTCGCGAACTTCTATTCAGACAATCAATCCTCAAAGAGCTTGGCTTAAATCCGTTACACAATGCGCATTGCAGATTTCGAAATCTTAATATCTTGTTGTTAAGGCTCACGAAACAAACAGGAAAAGCATACCCCCGGCACTGTGATTGGCAGTAACATCTATTTTTCTCCCGACCAAGCCCCGAATTCGAACAGTCTTGAAAACGTGGGATGCATTGCTTCAAGTATTGCACCCAAGATTCCCTGATTTTGACTGAACAGTTGGCATGCGCGAAGCGCATCAATTCACTAAGATTGAACGCCGTTGTGTTAAACCATTTCATACAAATCGCCTCAAGGTTCCAGTAGGTTGTATTTACTGCGCCATTGCACATTGCACAAAAAACATTTCTGTAAGTAATGCGCCTATTGCGATCAAACACGGGCCAGTCATTAAACAGATTGCTTTGATTTCCACTTTGACATTTATGGCGCACAATCTCATCTGTCCAGTTCCTTGGGCAAGTGTTTCGGACTGCGAAACCAACATACTTCGGACCTTCTTGGTTTACGACGGGGCGACAGATTTCATGCTGGCTTAGTGGGTTTCCTGGAGGGTTGACTCGTTTTCTGCACCTGTAAATGATAACGATAACAATAGCGATATTATCGACTTTATCAAAGTTTAATTATAAGATAACAGAAGTAAAGCGAGAGTTTTGATTGGTCAATGACCGTATACAATTTGCCCATAGGTGAATGGTTAGGACGAAAACACCTGACCCCGTGCGCCGGGAAAAATCCTAATCCTAATCCCCTCAAACTCCAGTAAAGACTGACCACTCTACCCAAGAAAATGCTGAAATTTGTGCGCAGCTTTATGAAAAAAAAAAACTTTTAACCCGTTAGCGGGTATTTTACTCGAACCATCTGCAAAGCGAATTGCAAGCCTAAATGAAAGCCAGATCGTTGAGTTAGAGAGCGAGAGGCATTCAAAGAAGAGACAGGAAAATAAAAAAATGTCACAAGATGTTTTGGTTATGTTACAAAACAGACAGGAAACTGTTCAGCGTCTACTATTTAAACAATAGAGTGTCTCTGTCGAGGAACTATCGGCTGATAGTTACCCCGCGGAAATTTTATGTTCTTAAAACAAATATTTGCCCGAGAAGCGAAGCTTCGAGCGCAAATATGCTAGTTTTAAGAACATCAAATTTCCAAGGGGCAACTATCAGACCGATAGTTCCGAGACATAAACACTCTACTGTCTTTATTGTTCACTACTAAATTTTCTTCCGCGCGCCAGCTCAAAAATCATGTTGAATTATTTTTAACTTTATTAGACGAAAGCCGTGTCAGCCAATGTAAAATTTGAAAAAGAAAAGAAACAAAAACCCTCTTAATACAATTTCGGTTGTTTATTTTCCATAAGGCCGCTTGTTTACAGAGGTATTTTCAGCGGACGACTACTATCAAACCGGGTATTTTCCTCGGACGGGCACTATGGGCTGATAGTGTCTCTCCGCGGACGAACACTATCGCGTCACGTGATCAATTTAAACCAATAAGAATCGGAGAAAATTTAGTGGTGAACTATAACGAATTATAGAAGAAGCTACAGTCCACTAGGCTATCGCTTCGTGCGACTCTCACGCTTGTTTCGAGCTGAGAAACCTCCCTCGTGCGACTATAGCTGGATTGCATACGCTGAAACGTTTACTATTTGTTAAATCTTGTCTGTAAAACTGTAAATGAAATCACTCGTCATTAAAGCAAATCCAATCAAATGATAGTTTTAGGCGAGAGAGGAAAACTGGAGTACCTGGAGGGAAACCTCTAGAGGCAGAGTCGTGAACAAACAACCTCAACCCAAATATGACGCCAAGTCTGAGAATCCAACCCCAGGCCCAATTGGTAGATGGGAAGGTCTCTACCCATTGCGCCAATGCTCTACCCCATTCCTTTACCTCTCCGCCCCCCTCTATTCGCGAAACAATCCAAGGAAACTATCGGTCAGTTTGTGCGTCGTGGAATTTAATCCCCAAGAATATGATTATCGACGTTTTAAAACTCATTGTTGGTTCATCACAGCGATTGGTGGACAGTTGTTGAAAACCTTTCCTGCAAACGTCTGTAGCGCTACTTCATACAAAGGCAAGGAGTTTTTATCCTATAAGTTCTCTGTCCAATAATTTGTAAGGAATTTATTGACCATTTTTTTTCCCATTGAAAGAAACGTCTTGCTGAAACTCAACTAACGCTATCGCCCCCCCCCCCTCCCCTATCAGTAAGTGAATTGACTGCAAATGCGATGTGAAAAGTTATTTCTTTGAATATTATTAAGAGTAAATTGGCCTGAAGCCGTTGGCGATAGTTCTTTTGGTATAATATAGCTCGGATTCGCGTAATCAGTTAAATCGAAGAATATGGATCTAGAAGCGCTAGCAGTGGCCGATACAAGGTTGAATGATTTTGAATTGTTTTGTGTAATGTTTCGGCTTATGAAACCAGGGCTCCACAGCTACAATAAAATTTTGACTGTATTAAAAGGGTATTTTCATGTGCATAAATTAACGCGTACCGCAACCTCGTCCCAAGGGCTTTCTCCTCTGCGAGAGGGCCCTGGGGAAGAAGTTGCGCGTACTGAAGATAATGTTACAAAAAAACTCAAGATTTCTAAACATTTTTGTCCAGGCTTGTGGTCATAAAGAGAGAAGAAAGAGAGAAGAAAGAGATCCTTGCACTCAACTGGACAATTTAAGCAACTGTCTCTTATAGACACCTGAGAATTCAGGTGGCTTCGAAACCAGGACTTATGCGATGCCGATGCAAAGCTCCGTCTATAGATTATATCACATAGGTGACATAGATTTAGATGCTCATGGCCTCGAATCGTTTAACTCTGGTTCAGAGCTGGGGTTTTTTTTAGTTTAAAAAGTTCCTTATTCGGATGTAACGTAGCTCGTGCATTTTCCTGCGCGTGAAGCTTTAATCTCATTTTTGTCCATATGTGGTCATAAAATTGGTGTCCTAAAATTCCCATCTTTAAGAGATGCAAGTTACACGCATCATGGTCATGTACTTTTGATAGATTATATAGGTCACTAGATTATACAGGGGATATAGACAGTCGCTTATAGTTCTTTACTCACAATTTGTTGAAATCAAAGCAGCAGTCGCCATATTGGTCACAGAATTTGTCACAGAAGCATCGTAATGGTTCTGAAATCCCCTTTCGATTATTCAAAGCGTTTCTGTCGTCCACACCACACCTATTGCTGCAACTGTATCTCTTCAAGTTCTGTCTCCACCGAAAATACTCTCCTTCAAAATCGCGGATTTGTTTAACCAAGTCTGTTCCCCGCAGATCTACGCAGATGCAAATAATTATGTAAGACTCAGAACTGAATGAACAGCGAGAAAATTTTATGAAGATGTTAAATCCTTATAGAGATTTTAATGAGTGGTCATCGCCGCCATGTCACGGTGGAAATAACAAATGATCTCTCCCTAGCTCCTTTTCTTCTTCCAACAGCAATTGTACATTACATCATTGTTATCTGTGTCTCTAGAGATTGGTTGCAAACCATCTATTGAATTACAAAAAAAGAACTCAAAGGATATGCTTTGATAGGGACCAAAACTACCATAACACTCTTTTTTTGCTTTCCAAAATTTTGCAAAATTATAGCATTGTTTCAGGTTTCTCTTCGGACTTAGAATGGTCCCAAGAGAAAAAAAGAAATTTAATTTAAAATCCCTGTGGTGGTTTTGTTTGTTTTCCGAAATTTTGCAAAATTACAGCATTGTTTCACGTTTCTCTTCGGACTTAGAATGGTCCCAAGAGAAAATAAGAAATTTAATTAAAAATTCTTGTGGTGCTTTTGAAAGTGGCCCATCAAAAACTTAAAAGACCATGTTAATTGTGAATGTTAATAGCAGTATGCGATGGCGATGGTATGTTAGGTTCGGTGGACCGCTTTAGTCTTGTATGCGTGCGTGTGGTTAAATTGTGACATATGGAAGTATTTGCAGAAATACGGCGCTCTATATATTCTCTATCGTAAGCCGTTTCACCTGTAGAGGTCTCCTCTATTGTAACTAAATATTCTTTGTGATGACGGAACGTAGCATTTTAAACTAAAATTAAGCAAAGGTACCGTTGACGCTGACGAGTAATTTTCCAATTTTGTCTCCAAACAGCCACACCATTCATAACAGTTTAAATTCTGGAATGAAATTTTTACAATAACGGGAAATAATTCTTTTAGATGGGCGTTCTCATCGCCGTCGTCTTCGTCCTTGCTTAAGCTCCACTCCAAGAAATGTGTCAAGCAGAACCTCATTGCCTGTCGAAACAGAGGGTTCTTTTGCTTCAGTGGTTAGAAAATTTAATCATAAAAAAGAATTACTTTTGAACGGAAATCTTCCCTATTGTTGTCAAGTTGAATTGTTTATCCGCGTTTGGGCTAGTAAATGAAGTTTGACTCTTAGGGAGACGACGCCCGCCACGAGAACGGGATGAAACAGCAGGTCTGCACGCCCTGCACGTGCGTTTTACACTTGTGTACATTTCTATATCGTTCTCGCTCTGGCAACCACGTGAATTGACCAAATTTTAGGTTATGCGGAGGACGTGAGCTCCTCACCACACATTTCTCACCTATTCTATTCCTCGGATGTTGATGCACTCTTCCCATGCGGAGCGAATTGGGGTAAATGGAAGCAATATTCTTAGGCAACATTCTCATGGCCGACGTCATCGTCCTTGCTTGAGGTCCCTTTTAACTCGGAGACGCATTATAAAAGGCGTGGTACCTTAAGCATGCAGATGGCTTGTTAATCAACAGCGCTCGCATGCAGAGTTCTGTGATAATTTGGCAATAATAAAACCCCTAGAGGAAATGTGTCCGTAAAATTTTGTAAGATGTTATACTTTTTATTTTCTTCAGTTACTTTTCTCTCCCTGTAAATATTGTTCAGGTGCTCCGCCGGCCTCTCTGTGCGTCTCTTTGTTGTTGATCTCCATCTTGAATAATTATTCGTGCTTGAAAGAATTTCGGCGAACAAAACAGAGCCTGCATAGACTCATTTTATAACAGTCGTTTTCGTGTTTAAGTGCAGAGTATACTTTATCACTGACACTCCAGACTATTATTTTGGGGCTCTAATTTATTCGAAGAAAGAAGAAACTAGAATCCTTCCAGGCTTTCTTCTTGTGGATGTAGGAAAATTTAGGGAAAATGCCAAACGATGGAAGAGACACCCAGAAGGGTTGGCGGAAGGCAAAAATATATTTTAAGGAAACAGATAAGAAATGTTCATACCCTCAAACGGCGCAATAGACGGGGTGCAGTTCCATCCCGTCGAAGTCATGAGAAAGGATCTGACAGCCTTTCTACTTGGAAGAGGTTGAATAGTGACGGGAATGGTTATGTGGAAATTGCTGATACCTTTGCCCAAAATCGATCCAATCATGCTGTGATCAATATGGATAGGCAGCTGATGAGGATGGTTAGAAGGCTCGGGAGATTGAGGGCCACCATTTGAAAGAATACCGCCCGATGGTTGAGGAAGATCAAAGAGAGGAGGACTAGCAGGTACCTGAGGCCGATTAGGGGAAGGAGGACCGCTAGTTGGTTGTGGGAAATTAGAAGGGGCAGAAGCCACAGGAGATCGAGGACTACCAAGAGGCTGAGAACTATCAGTAGGAAGTGGGCCAACAGGGCGACGAAGACCTTCAGTAGGAAGATGTAGGTGGAGGAGAGGAAGCAAGGTAGCTGGTCGAAGACGTGTATTTGATTTCAGGCTGACTGTATGATGGGTGCTGCCCATGGGAGGTTGAGGATCGCTTGAAAGTACTGTGTCACTGGCTTCATCAGGTAGTCCACCAACGAGTAGAGTACTCGGAAGTAGCACGGGGACTGATGGCGAAAGTTTTGAGGGCAATGATGCAGATGCCGGGGTAAGAATATTTCCTATAATCAAAAGAAAACGTCACCACAAATGATCATAGTTTTTAATGATTGCAACCTCTTCTATGGTCATGATCAATAAGGTGCCTCTTCTTACTTGTTTATTCATTTATCAAAATCTACCTGTGCTTTGAGCTTGGGCTGGTCCACAGATTTTAATTCCACAAAACGTCGCAACAAGTGATACAACTGCTGGGGCGACACAGAGTTGAATGTGCATCATTTTGTGTATGCACCTGGGTTCGTGTAAAATGGCGGCAAACCATCAAAATGGATTTATTTCCAAAGTCGTGTCCTAGTACAAACAAACAAGTTAGTCCCACCTCTAACCCTAGCTCTTGAATTCGTAGCTGACGTTCGTATTTGAAAGATGGGATGTAATTACATCCGTGATAGTATGAGTCTTAAAAATGAGGAACTGACATTAAAAGGGCTGTTTCAAACAAAATGATGTAAAATGTCCAAAAAGTAGAATGAAACGTTGCAATAGTCACTCAAAACTGTTGTACACATAACGCAAATAGAGCCGAAATGGGAAAGCCAAACGTGGATGGACGCAAAGGGACAAGACTGTAACGGATAGCATTTGGGCCGGACAATTTTTAAGTTCATGGCAAATCGCCTGGATAAGGGTTGTTTTTGCTCAGAATCATCTCGTTTGTGATGTTATGATCATTGTTTTCAGTGAAGGAATTCCACATTTTCGAGTTTTAAACTTAAGATTAAAAAATTGTCCCCTAAACACCCTAAAATAACGTGACATATCCCCTTTAAGCAATAATATTAATTCAAGATCCAACTCTTTCATACTAATTTAAACGTTCTTCGCTTCCTGCTAATAATATTGTTGCAATATAAGTTTGACTACTCACAGCTGTAGGATGCACTGATATTTTGCAAGATCCCCGGAGAAATAGGTTAAAATATTAACCAAGCAGCCTAATATACGTATATCTCACTATGATGACGCTTTGTTTTTTTTTTTTTCATTCGATAAAAGATGAAATAAATTACACTCTTTTAAAAGGTTTCGTGATCACTTGAAATGTTTTTACATAAAAAGGGGGAATGAAAATGACCTGCTTAGTCCATTTTGCGTAAGGACTAATTAGTTCTGCAAGGCTAACATACGGTGAAATGGTTGTGTTGCGTTGGTTGCGAGTTTGAGAGTGGTACTCGTGATCAAAACAGGAAAGTAATATTTAAAGATTATTCGCCGAAGGCCAAGTGAATATAATTATTAGTGAATATTTACCGAGACGTAGTCGGATTAAATATTCCCCAATATTCGCTGAGCCTGAGGCGAAAAATAGTTTTAGTATGATTTTCAGCGGTGAATATCAAGAAAGTGCGAAACAACGTGCTAAAGCACGATAAAAGGCACGAAAAGTGTTTGCTTAGCTTAGCAGCCGCGCCTCCAAATGAAAAATTCATCTGGTAGCGCGGTGAATGTAACACCGAATTCTTATATTCACTGCCAAAAATTATACTAAAAAGGGTTATTAAAAATGTGACATCGAGCTTCTAAACGGCTTATTATCCGACTTCATCTATTGAAATAGTTCAACTTTTTTTGTCATGCTGATTGTATATTTATACACAGCTGTGAAGAAAATGCAACGGCTGTTGAAACGGCTCCTTTGAAAATAATTATCACAGGGTAAACTATGCAAATTCGTCTTTCCTGCTGTTAATGTCGTTCTAAGTGAAAGTTTTGTCGCAGTTGTTAATACTGCAACTTAAGCCATTGCTAAAGAGCGTGACAAAAAAAACAAAGAACAAAAAAAAATCACGAAAAAAATAAAAATAAATAAATAGATAGATAAATAAATAAAATACAGAAACAGGCACAGGCACACCCCAAACACGAAGAAAAAACATTCGGTCTACATAATATTTTAACTCCAGAAAAAAAAAATCAAACACAACAGCTTTCCTTAGAAAATTAAAAAATAAAGGACAAAAGTTGAAAACCACGTTTGTAAGAGATATCCCAATATGTAATACAGACTTTTGCTGAGATGGAAAAACGAACAGTTTGTTAATTCACCTTAAATTCGAAGTAGGCTGTCGAAGGCCTTTCATTTCTTTTCATCTTTGCACTCTTATTAATATCTTCGGTACCCTTTTAGGTTTTGGAAATTAAAATTCTCGTTATGGGCAAACAATTATTCCCACTTCATTCTGAATTAATAATTTTCTTAAATTCTTCAGAAATGTACACTGGACTGACAATAAATGAGTTCATGCGTAGTAAAGTCAGCCCCTATACCTTGCAGTTGCACACTTTATTTCTCTTTTAAGGTGATTCCTCAGAAAGAAAAATGTTGTCGAACGATTTTATTGAAACGTTCACTGAATGTTCTCTACTAAACCTTGTTTTGAGAACTACAATAAAAAAGATGTCATCGTGCTTGCTTAAGAGATATAATGGGCCAGTCTTACCCCATTGATGCCTGTACTTTTATTAATCACACGTGTTTTTAAAGTAACACCTTAAAAAACACCTGATAGGTAGAAAGTCTATAGAGCATATGGAACACTTTCTTACATAGTTTATGGAAAAATCATTCATCTTAAAACAATGTCGATTCAAAACGTTTCTCGAGTCGTTGTTTTTGAGATCATAATATGAACCTTTGAGCAATTTTAACAAAAACTGCAAAATGTACAGAAATTTGCAATTATTGTTACACTGCAAGGCACAAGCAGATCAATGGA
>NC_090888.1:6174391-6181891 GCF_036669925.1 Montipora capricornis | reverse complement strand
ATGTACTTGTGCGTACTTGAAAAAGTGACCACGCTACGCGCCTGGTAACATCGAAAGCCCGCTAAGCCCTCAAGAAGCTACAGTCCACTCGGCTATCGCCTCGTGCGACACTTACCTTACACTTCTTTCGTGCTTAGTAATCTCACGAGCCCAACTATGCAACTCGATAACAGACAATAAACCATTAACACGACATACTTTTGTTGGTCTCCTACCGCCACTAACTCATGGCTCTACAACCATTGAAAACAGATCATCCTCAAAGTGTCTAGGTTTTACGACTGATCACAAACTATCATGTAATGAGTATATTGATAACTGCATTCGTACCATTTACAATAAATATACTACAAACGTATAATTCCTAGCATCCTTTATGGCATTGTAATGATGAGGCTGCTGTTCCCCATCCTTAATGGAAGAGATTAAGCATATTCGTCTCAGGGCTACCAAAATCACATTTATGTTACTTTCCCTAGAGGTGCAACCCCTGAAGAGATTCAGTATTAAGCAGAGGCAGTGGACACCATTATCTTATTTTTATTTACAGAGACTTCTAGTGCAAGCCCATGCAAAAAGCATATTATGGTTTAAAAAAGAGTACCTTGAGTAGCTTGATAGTTAAAGCTAGTACAGTCAACCTATGATGTTCACGTGAAGAGACCCAGTACTGAACTCGGGAGGCCAACCTACAGCCATCGTGCATCACTAACTTGGAATATTCTCCCGGACCACTTCAAGGCGTGCCTTAACTTGTCTACCTTCAAGAATAAACTTAAGAATTTCAACGACTTTTCAACGACACTATCTTTCTCGAATGGTTCTCTGATAGTGTCAAATTGGAATGATGAAATTATATACTTTTATTAAGGACGTTCGCGCCCAAAATGTTCCCAGGTACAGATTTTTTTAAAACTTGCCACGCAGAAAGGTAATCTACTTTTGCCAAAAAGGCCAAAAAAAAGGGGGGGGGGGGGGAGGGTCACCGTGCTTGTTTTCGAGATCACGAGGTGCACTTTTATAAGCTTGCGTTATTTTAAGACGATCTTAGCTTACAACTGTCAGCAATAAAAAAGCTACATTAGTGAAATTTAGATCAGGTAAACGTACTCAATTCAAGAAGACTAATGTAACTAAAATAAACTTTTGCAGCTGATGTCTTTTTCTGTAGTGAAATAGACCTTAAAGACGATACATATTAGTCTAAGAAAGAAAACTTCGGTCGCACATGAGCATAAAAGGCGAAATATTTGTAACTTCTCACGCACAGATTTTTTTTTTCTTTTGTCAAAATGGACATAATCAGGAAAGGAAGTGATCTACGGAAGAAAAATAGGGGTCACTGAGCATTCAAGAGAGTAAAATCGCTGCGAAGTCCTCAAAGCGATTGTCTTTTCGCACTGTCACGTCATTGCGGGACATTTCCGAGAAGATCTGGGTCCACAGCTATCCCATGATGCCACACGCTTTCACGTTTTATTCTTGTGGAAAATGTTTTGCGCCTTTAGCATCGTGTTTACCTTTGTGGTCTGCGAAGGGTCTGCGATGCATGACGTGTGCGTGACATGGGCGAAAAAATGCGCATTAGCAAAGGGCGCGAACGTCCTTAATCAATAATCCTCTGGCCGCAACCGGCGACTTTTACAGTGATAAAGATATTGAACTTGTTCATTTTGATTATAACTTGACGTTTCGTGTGTGCTCTACATACATTTTCAAAAGTAACCGTTGAAATTTAAAACAGCTATTTATTTATATATAACAAAGCGGATGAGGGGACTGGAACCTAGATTAAGCAAATACTTAACAGTAAAATATATAATAATAATAAAAACAGAAAAGATTAATAAAGCATCAGCTTTTCACTTCCGACGTTGACGTTGAAAGCCGGCACAAGTTCTTGAATAAAGAAGGTCTCTTTTATTTTACAATGATAGTCTGTTTTGCCCTTCGCTAAAATATCAAAATGATCCCACTTGATGTTATTATTATATATTCTACTGTTAAGTATTTGCTTAATCTAGGTTCCAGTCCCCTCATCCGCTTTGTTATATATAAATAGCTGTTTTAAATTTCATCGGTTACTTTTGAAAATGTATGTAGAGCACATACGAAACGTCAAGTCAAAATCAAAATGAGCAAGTTCAATATGTTTATCACTGCTGTTTGTGTCTTATTTTTGATCAAACTACGATGGCCCAAGAACAAAACCATTTACGATACTATTTCCAGTTATTTTGTTGTTGTATTACTTGTCAATACGTATTATAGTTCATTAATTGATCAATTATTGGTAAACTAATTATTTTTAAACACAGTTTAAAAGCTGTAACTTAAAATAACAGACTCTCATCTTGCCTGCATCATTATGATAACGTCATTGGTTAAAAGAGGAAAAATAAACGTGCTGCACTTGTGCACGCATTTCAGCACAACATTTTTGTTGTAATGTGCATAACAATACTTGCAATCACCGTTATACTTCACCCACATTGTACGACACGAACGAGATGGAATAAAGATGGTTCAGTTACCGATTCGTCGTGGATCTCAAAGGGAACCTCCACTCTAATTTTAAACCGAACAAAATTCTCTTTGCAATCAAATTTGATCGACAATTCTCTTAAAAAAATTGTTTGTATCGAAAAAAGTGAATTTTAGAATCTCTCATTTTCAAATTTCCTTGGTGCCGCCATCTTAAATAATTGTGACGTGCTGTGGTTGCCATATCTTGAAACGATAAGGCAACCTGGAAAATTGAAAACCAAAACAAACGTTTTTAAATTTATTTATTTCACATAAAAACGCTTTCATTGGAAAAATTGGGAACAATGTTTATTGTAAACGTTATGTTCTGTGGTTTCAAGTTATTGTCTTGTTTTAGTGGAGGTTACCTTTAAACGTATATGACAGTGTCGTCGACGAAACGTCACCTCAAATAGAGCGGTTCTTCCGCGATTATTCCATTTCGTTCACGTCGTAAAGTGTGAACGAATTTTCCTTAAAAGATAAATTGGAAGTAGTGGTTTCGGAGAAAAATAGAAAATCAAAGTTTCACATTAGGGAGCTTACGTAACGAGGACGGCGACGGCAACGAGGACTTCATTTTAAAATACGAGTTCGCGTTATTCATATCACTACGAAACTATTTCATGTCGTTTCGCGTTAAAAATGTGTAGTAACTGTCGAGGAATTAAACTGGTATGAGTGGGTTGGAAGCGAAGAGAGAGAACTGAAAATTCATTGTCATGTGCCAACGTCCTCCACAGAACCTTGAATTTGGTCATTTCACGTCGTCATTTAGGAGATGACGACAGAGAAATGTACCAAAATGTAAAACGCACGTGCAGAGCGTGCAGAGCCATTGTTTTTTCTCTCTAAACCTATTGTTTTGTAGCGTCGTCATTGCCGTCGGCGTCATCGTTTCGTAAGCTCCCTAAAATTGTTGCGATTTCACGCCGTTGTTGAGGAGAGTACCACAAAAGTAGATGTTCAATTAAGTTGCCAGGCGCTGCACGAATATTTGTGGCATTGTCGCTACCGTAGCCGTCGTCGTTCTCGGAAACAAAAGAAGACGTTAGCATAATAATAGCTTTCAATTCCCGGAGGATTGGATCGGGACACCAACATGGCCGCCATTTCATTGTTTGGGAACACCAACATGGCGGCCGTGACGTCATGTGAAATCCAAGAATTACTGGCTGGATAGAAATTGATTTTAGTTCTAATTATTTTATCGCTCTGTTTTGCTTATAATTCTACTTTTTGTCCACCGTTTTCTACTGAATCTCGTTCTTGTTAAAGAAATATGTTAGATAACTGAACTGTACCATAACTGTCTTTTCTTTGTTAAATAAAGATTGTTATATCGTATTGCATAGGAAATGTATTAAGTCTCGCTTTTACAGGGGAATCTCTTCGCAATCGTGAACGTCAGGACTCCAAGTTTTCCCGGACCGAGTGACCACGATCTTGTCCTGTGTCCTCGCTGTATTTTTCGCTGCATTCGAGAAGCACCGATTCCTTAGGATGGCTATTTTGGCTCTATATAGCTCCAGGGACCTTCCACTGACAGCAAATGACAAGAAGATGAACAGACCTGTGAAACATGCATAAATAAAACCACTAAAAACGGTGGGCGAATGAAATTTCGAGAACTTTTGAATGTATACGTCTTGGAAACCTTATAGCCTCTTAGATTTAACTGTACACATTCTGCATGCCCACATTAAGTGAAGTTTAAGGTCAGTTGAGTCGTCTATCTACCACAAAGCTGGATGGCCAACCCTGAAGCTCAGATAAGGCATTTCACCTGAGCCCACAGCTTAAAACTTTGGGGTGGTATATAGTGACCTCAATATTTTACTGAAGCTGCGATTGGTATGGCAAGCGAAAGTAGGTTATTTATAGATCAAAATCTTGGAAGGAGACCCAATCTGTGCTACGCTTCACGGTATAAGCACTGGTTAATGATAATGACGATGATAATGATGATGATGATGTCTGATGACACCTCTGGAAGCGTGAGCAGAACGGCTCGTCTTAAAATAAAGCAAAAATCGAAAGCATACAAAATGAGTACCTTTAAGCATGCACACTGGTGACCATATCATACAAAGAAAAGGTGCTGGATTGACGATATACTTAGGGAATTCCAAAATGTAACACGAAGTAGCAAATAGAAGGTAAATAACAGGACTGGTGATTATAAAGAATAAGTCTTCTTTAATTAGAAACATATAAAACGGAGCCTTGGACAGTCAACAAATGATGAAAGTTGACTGGGTTCGATTATGTTAAAAAAGATAATCTTGCAAGCTGAAAGATCCTCAAATGTAGTAAGATTATAAAATTTGAGCGCGGTTTAAATAAAAGGAAGTTAATTATGGACTTTTCAAAATCGCCTTGTCTTTTCTTTTTATACTGCCGTTAGGGAACGACAGTTCTTTAGGTGGAGGAAATCAGGGGGCTCCTCGTAGCCTCGCATGCTTTCTCCCTTCGGCTTAACAATCAACGAGCTCCACATCTTCCATGCTCCAGGTCTTATCCCTCTTTATAATGAGGGAACGTTAATTTCAGACTTTTCAAAATCGCTTTTCCCAGACAGAAGTCACAGAACGACCGTCATTAAGGAAGTGAGAATATGAGGGAGACTATGCTCAAGTGTATCTGACCCTAATCTCTACATAGCCTTGTTTTCTCTAGCCTGCGAACGCAGACGTATTTCCAGCAGTCGTCGCGGGCTATGTTTTCTCCCTTTGGCTTAACAATCAACGAACGTCTCATCTTATATGCTCCAGCCCTCATGATCACCCCACTTAATAGGAAAAGCCAGTTTCAAAAATCAGAGACGCCCCTCAGGTCTTTAATACCTCTAATTTCATCAGACCAGCATGGGACACAGCTCTAATGCGTTTAGGGTCAGGCTTCATCATTTCTGTTGTGTACTTTTGTGCCCCATTCCCGAATCGATAGGCGAATCTTTTCTGACGTAATTCTTTACATTTTGTCTCATTAACATATGAGTTTGCTGACAGAAGGCATCATACTATTCACAGACTTACTTCAAAAGGTGAAAGAACGTCCATGTATCAGAAATCTTGGATGTTGACAGCATAGTGTTAACTTTGTTAAATTTTCAATTTTAAGCCTTTTGGCCTTGATAACGTGGAAGTAATTGTATGCTAATGAGCCCACAGGCAGCCCAAGCTCGGTGTACGATTTATAGACTTTGTGTGGGAAAATTAACTTTGAGCTTGTAAATGCTAAAATAAGCTGTAAGTGTTTGAAATAAAGTACACTTACCTCTACGTAGAGTTGTCCTCGTCTTTTCTATGCAATCAGAGGGCAAACTGTATCCGTTTTAGACGGGTTTGTGGCTTACGAATTTTTACGATGTCGTTAGTTGTCATTTCCCATCACAAAGAGAAGAAAGGCTGGTGACTCGCGGCGATCTCGTTCCACAAATTGCTCTCGCATCACAAAGCAACAAACCGAATCGCCATAAAACACTACAGCTTAAAGGTCAGATAAATTTCCTATCACATCAACTCCACTCCAGGACCCCACAGCGATTTTTGGCGGATAAATTCCAAATAATGTTCTCCTTTCTGTAATCTTCGCATGCGCTCGGCTAGATGTGTGGCTACGGCTGTTATAGCTTGATGGCGATCATATTACATTCTGGACTCTCTTTGGACAATTTGAAACACTTGGCCAATGAGAGTGCAGAATGTAATATGATCGCCATCAAGCTAACACGGCCATAGCCACACATCTAGCCGAGAGCATGGGAAGAGAGCAATTAGTTGGACGAGATCGTCGCGAGTCACCAGCCTTTCTTCTCTTTATGAGGGGAAATAACAACTAACAACATCGTAAAATTCGTAAGCCACAAACCCGTCTACAACGGGCACCCTTACCCTCCGATTGCACAGAAAAGACGAGGACAAGTGTACGTAGAGGTAAGTGAAGTTTATACATTTACAGCTTATTTTCGCATTTATAAGCTCAAAGTTAATTTTCCGATACAAAGTCTATAAATCGTAAACCGAACTTTCGAAGCGTAACTAGTCAGGGATTATCTGGTAAATTGCGCTCAAAGTTTCAGAGATAGCTCATTATGCAATGCACTTTCAATATTCAGCACTAGTTTTTTGGCTGTTCAATTAGAAAGCCAGCTTTTGCTAATGAGGGAAAAGATGTAAACAAAGGTTTTTTCCTCGGCTGATATTATAACTGTGACATGTCAGGATAAGCAAAAAAGGTACAAACAATGAAGGAAATGAAACGAAGAAAGAGCACAATACCTTGAAGGCTGTTCAGAACAACATACGGGTACCACAGAAATGACAAGGCCTTAACGTTTGCAGCGATTCCAAGAATCCATGTCACTCCCATGACTGACGCCATTTTGACGCAAATCAAGGCTACTTCGGTGCTATGCCTCTGATTGGTTACTTTCGGTGTTCTCTGGAAATAAGACGAGTTGGCAATGACATTGACAAGGTTGGAATTGTAGTCAGTTTGCTGTTGGTTACCAAGCAAGAAAGGATTTTAACTGTTATATTACGCGAATTCCTTGTGCATGCATGCAAATTTTAATTTTTTTGAATGGAATTTGTGAATGTTTCAGTAATCCTCTTAGGTTTCTTAATATTATTATAGCTATCCCTTATCCTTTTGCAGTCAAAAACAAAGGCTTCCGGTTAGTATAGCATGCAGTTCATTTATTATTCACTGATGAGCTGCATTCCGAAAATCAGTTGGCCTTTCAACAGTCAGACAGTTAATTTATTGGTGATTATTGGCATGTGGCTAAGGATTTCGGTCTTATAGTTATCAACGAAGCACTTAGCTGTCCGTCTGTCGGTTACAGCCTTGTAGCATAAGACCCGTTGATTTGTGGTTAGGCAGCGATCATCACTCAGTAGTCGAGGCCAGTGTGCCATCCCCTGAATTGAAGCCCTAAGACAGTAACCATTGAGCCAGTACAATGAT
>NC_090888.1:6116891-6161891 GCF_036669925.1 Montipora capricornis | reverse complement strand
AGTTTAACGGGAGTTCTGATGTTTTCTTCTCTGCGGCACCTTGTCTTCGTACGTTCGTGTACTTTAAAATTTTTAAGGCGCTAATTTTCTAACAACTGTCTAGTTACATTTACATCCCAGCTCAATATGGTAAACTGCTGTGTTCCTGGATGCATTAATTACTCAGCCAAAAGCAACGGCATTACTTACCATAAGTTGCCGCGAGATACTCAGCGGCGGAAAGCATGGCTGGAACGGATAAGAAGGACTAATATGCCACCACTTGAGAACTGCTATGTTTGTAGCGAGCATTTTTCAGCAGAAAGTTTTGAAGTCAATTTACGTACGCAGATCATTGGAGTAAAGTGCAAACGGAGACTGAAGGAGGATGCTATACCCACGGAGTTCTGCTTTCGTCCTCCGGCGAAGAGGCCGAGGCTGTCTAGCGAAAATCGTCTTCGAAGTTGAAGCCACGAAGAAGTTAGTGTATTTTGTTTATCGTTCTTCTTCAATAATAGTTATTTCAATCATTCAGTATATAGTAAAGCATTCGTATGCGACTTACCGCTACTAAAATACCACTATCTTCCGCTATCTTTTAAACGCGTTCAAGCTCATAATTAAGTTATTTCAAGCTGGCTTCCTCATTACTTTAAGACGTGTGACAATTGAAGTAAAAACGGGGCATGAAACATGCGCCTTAACTGTTATTATGTTGATGCAGAGACGAAAGAAAAATAGAAATACACCGATGGACTGTAATTCTATGTATATTTTGTTTGAACAAATAAATCGATCAAAATGCCGAAATTAAGTTGGAGGTATTATTATTATTATTATTTCGTTTCCCACATACACCCGAAGTGTGAATTACACGCAATTAACTGCTTGTTGTATCTGGGTATATTGAATGCATCACAAGCACTTATTTATACTCATCGAGGAATCCTTTCGCTCTACTACAGACAGTTACAGAACTGTTGAAACCTGATAATGGTCAGAGTAATCCTGCCCAAAGTACACTCACTCCGGCACAAGAGTCTGAATCAAACATGGAATTACTGGAATACAGTGCCCCTCACAATGCTCCACCTTTAGTTTCAAGGTTTGAGGAGTGCCAAACGCTGTCTGACACAGCAACTCAATGCTGTTTTGATCCCATCATACTTGTCAGTGTTGAAACACAAACTGATGATGTACCCACTACAGTGGCTTCAGATAATTCAAGTAATGGAAGTTCTCAATTAAAAACTCAAGCAAGTTTCACTGTTCCTGCTGAAGAATGGCAGATATCCCATGATCATAACTATTCAATGTCTGTTCCCATGGTGTACCCTACCTATGGTGTTAATGAAGATTCACTTACCCCTTATACAGACATTGAAGTTGACCCCCCTGTTGAAAATAACATTGACAATGACTTTAATGACAAGGAAGTCTATGATGATGACTTTGATGATGGGTATAAGGACCCAAACTGGAACTTACCAAAAGGCCAAAAAATCCTGCTCTCTGATGGAAACGAGTCCTCTGAGGGAGAATCAGAAGGTAAGCTAGAACCTTCTGACACAGATAAAAAGTATTTTGTTTTTAGCAACCGTTTAGAGCAGTTGCTTAAAGGTTGCCCCAAATGTGCTGTAGTAGTAACAGGCCGAAAAAAGAAAACAACTGGGAGTATGCTCTCTGTTGAAATGACTTGCCTTGATGGCCACACCACCCACTGGGACTCCCAACCAATCATTAAAAGAAAACCAGTGGGAAACCTACGTACTCTTGGCAGCTTCAATTTTGTTTACAGGCAACACTTTTGCAAGTGTTAACCGGTTGGCATCATGCCTGAACTTGCAATTTATCAGTGAGAGTGTTTTCTACGACACCCAGCAGCGGTTTCTTTTTCCACTTTTAAACCAGGCATGGAAAAACGAACAACAAATGGTAAAGCAGGAGCTGGTTAACAAGGATGCCATTAATTTAAATGGTGATGGGCGTTGTGACAGCCCTGGACACAGTGCCAAGTATGGCACTTACACACTTATGGACGACTACAGTGGTAAAGTGGTGGCATTCAGTGTGGTCCAGGTTTCTGAGGTCACTTCCTCTAATGCCATGGAGAAGGAAGGTTTCAAACGCTGCATCGAAAGCCTAGAGGACGATAGGGTGCAAATTGACCGGATAGCCACTAACAGACATGTGCCCATCAGCAGCTTCATGAATAAAGATAGTCCTCAAATAAACCACCAATATGATGTCTCGCACCTTTCGAAGTGGGTAGTAAAAAAATTAACTAGTAAGGCACAGCAGAAGGGTTGCGAGGAATTGATGCCATGGATACAATCCATTACCAATCATCTTTGGTGGTGTACAGCAACCTGTGATGGAAATGTGGTCCTTTTGCGAGAAAAGTGGAAATCTGCTCTACATCATATAGTAAACAAGCACAAGTGGACAGGCAACACCTTATTTCATCAATGTGGCCACAGGCAGATCCCGTCATCAGAAGCAAAGAACATCTGTTGGCTTAAGCCAGGTTCACCTGCTCACTTAGCTTTGGAAGAAGTTGTGCTCAGCACAAAGCTTCTCAAAGACCTGGCTAAGCTAACAGACTTTTGCCACACTGGTAAAATAGAGGTGTACCACTCCATTATGCTGAAATACTGTTCAAAACAGGAACAATTTTCATACAAAGGCATGGTTGCCAGGACACAACTTGCGGCCTTAGACAACAATGCCAAAGCAGAAAGACCACAAGCTTTGGTGCAGTCAGGCGAACATGCTGGTCAAGAAAGGTACAAGGCGTGCTTCCCAAAGGCTCACAAACGTTGGGTTGGAAGCCGAAAAAGATTCGGGAGATGAAGAGGACATAACCTAGCGCTATTTTAAAGTACACAGCTATCAGGACGTTCTAGGGAGTGTGCAGTCTTGCGAAGCTTTGACATTCTGACGTCAATCAACCATCCGCTGACCGGTTTGTGAACATTTAGTAATCGTCCAAGATGGCGGATTTCTAATCGAATTTTAAGCTCACTTCAACATAGAAATTCTGAAGTATCTTACACAATTTTTCAAAACAACTAAAAGAAATCTCCAAGGAAATATTAGACCTTTCACATGAAAAAAGTTCATTTTTACACCGGAGTTCCCCTTTAACTTATTGATAAATAAGAAACGACCAAGTTCTCACATAGAAAAACTACTAATGGATAATAAACATTATGCTCCAATTGCCTTAACATTTTTTTTCTGTAATGTTCCTTCTATATTAGCATCACAACTGCCTAAATCTGATAAAAGCCCTACCTCTTATCTTTCTCAGAAACAAAAACAAATTCGATTTTCACATGTCTCTGAAATAGAGATATTTTTATTACTAGAAAATCTGGATAGAAACAAGTCATTCGGGTGTGACAAATATACCGTCCTTTAACATTTATTCTTAATCTTTCTATCAATCAAGGCATCTTTCCTGATAGTATGAAACTTGCAAAAGTTGTTCCAATTTTTAAACAAGGCTCTCGTTTCGTGTGTAATAATTATCGACCTATCTCAGTTCTATCTTCCATAAGTAAAATATTTGAGAAATGAATTTTTAATCAGCTAATGTTCTACTTTATGAACAACAAAATGATTTCCCCAAAGCAATATGGATTCAGACCAGGCCTTACAACTTCTGACTGCCTAATTGATCTTATTGAAGAAATAATCTCCTCTCTTGATCGATGTGGTTTCTTTATTCCTGGACTTTTAACACAGTGAACCATCAAATATTATTAAATAAACTTAAGTTTTATGGCCTACAACAAAGTGAATATAATTGGATTCAATCTTACTTAAGTAACAGGAAACAGCAGGTGTATGTAAATGGAGTTGCTTCTGATTCATGTCTTATTTCTACTGGTGTACCTCAAGGATCGATTCTAGGACCTTTGCTGTTTACTATTTTTATTTATGACCTTCCAAAGACCTCAACATTTTTTTTCTACTAGATTACACGCAGATGATACATCTTTAACTGCTTCTGGAAGTGATCTTGACAGTTTATTGTGTGAAATTAACAATCACTTGCCAGCTATTTATGTATGGTTATGTATTAATAAGTTGACCTTAAATTTGACAAAAACAAAGTATATTATTTGTATGCCTCGTCAAAAGGAAAGTTACAATCTATATCCACCGTTAACTGTAGCAAACGTTTATTTAGAGAAGTCCTCTTCTGTAAAATATTTTGGTGTGTATATTGATTGTCACCTTACTTGGCATGACCACATTGATTACATATGTGACAAAATCAGCAAAAATGTTAATATAATGAGCTATAATGGTTAAATTGAAGCGTCATGTATCAAAAACAGCTCTTGTTAGTCTGTATTACTCCCTTATATACCCTTACCTTACCTATGCTTGTACACTATGGTGTAATAATTATAATGCTCCAGTGTCTCAAATCGTAAAATTACAAAACAAAGCTGTTAGTGTTATAAATGATGTCCCTTTAATGGAACCAATAACTCCACATTACTTATCCTTACACCTTTTGAAGTTTCCTGATATTGTTAAACTGAATACATGTATGCCCTTTTATGATTATTTTCACCATGAAAAGTTTCTTAATATACCTGTTTCATTGGTATCTGAGCTACATAATTACAATACCCGCAGTCCATCATCCAATCAAATCTTCATACCCTCATTTCGAACTAACCTTAGGAGATTTTGCCCCAGCATTATTGGGTGTTTCTTTTGGAATAATATCCCGGATTTCATTAGGGACAAACCATCTAAAAAATTATTTAGAAAAGCACTTTTGCGCTTGTACCTTGCTCAATACTAATGAAACTTGACTTTTTTCTCTGTTTTTAATACAAATCTCATATCCTTCTGTAACTTAAAGGGGCACAACATTAGTTTATCTAGATGTGCCCCTCTCCTCTCCTTCCATTATACCATGTCAAATAATTTAAGTTGTTGCTATTTGTATTGTTTATTTATTTATTTATTTATTTATGCTTCTTTTTTTTTTTTTTAAACCTATATCCACTCAATTATGTATTATTTAGGGATTGGAGGAACAAATCAAATCAAATCAAAAAATCAAATGGAATAATTGTTTAATTAAATTTCTTAAACTCCAAAAATTTGGAAGTACAAAATACGAGCGAAGACAAGGAGAAAATCCTAGCGAAATCGAAAAAACCTGATGAAGATGCGATGTTGTGTAATACCTAGTGGTCAGACACACGCAGGCTCATCACAAAAACATTTCTAACCTTTCCCCGTACTTCTAAGCTTCGGAATTGATCCAAAATTTCTGGCTATCTGGCTTAAAAAAAAAATCAATTTAGCAACGCCAAACGCAATTATTTACCATATAAGGTCAAATTAAGGTATATATATGAGCTGATAACCGAGATTGAGTGAACCAATCAGAGCACGAGAATTGCATTATCTGAGGTTTAGAATTTAATAAATAGGTTATATAGAATATATAGATTATATAGCTTATATACGGTATCTTAAAATATATGTATGTTTATAGGCTATAGAGATAATATAGATTATATAGGTTACTAGACTAAATAGGTTATATACGTTAATAGCCATTCCCTTATAATAATTTACTCACAATTTGTTGAAATCAAAGCAGCAGTCGCCATATTCGTCACAAAACTTATCACAGAAACATCGTAATGGTTCTGAAACTCCCTTTGGATTATTCAAAGCGTTTCTCTCGTCCACACCACACCTATTTCTGCAACTGTATCTCTTCAAGTTCTTTCTCCACCAAGAATGCTCTTGTAGAAAATCACGGATTTGTTTAACCCAGTCTGTTAAACAAGGGAGGGATTTCTGTTTAGAAAGCGTCTAGTTTCGGTCGTTAGCCGTTACACCGGTAGAGCTCTCCACTTTTGTAATATAAAGGTTCTTTGTGATGACAGAAAGTAGCATATTAAACGAGAATTAAGCAAAGATATCGTTGACGCCATCTACTGTTATTAAGGGGCTTACAACCACACCGTTCATAACAGTTTTAATTCTGGAATGGCCTTTCAATGCCAAAAGAGTAATCTCGAAATTGTTACACAATTGGGATCTCTTAGATAACGTTCTCGTCGGCTTCTTCGTTGTATTTGCCAGCTAAAGCTCCCTATTAATGTAGTAAGCGGAACCTCATTGGCTGTCCAAACAAAAAAAAAAATTTCCCCAGTGCCTGGAAATTTCAAAGACCATAAAAATTATTTTTAAACAGAAATATTCCCTATTGTTGTCAAGTTGTTTATCAGCGTTTGGGGTTCTAGGTGAAGTTTGATGTTAAGAGGACGACGCTGGCTACGAGAACGTGATGAAACAATAGGTCTAAAGGCCGAGACACACTAGGCGACAAGTCGCTCCGTGTGTACTACCTGCAAAACAAGTCTCTGCGACAGGACGCCTGTTCGGTGCACACGCAGTGATCTCGTGTGAGGGAGGGGGGGGGGGGGGGGGATGTGAACTAGTTTTCTAATTCAATGTGGCGGACCATATGACGCGCTCTCATTGGTTCATTTACATTTTGTCCCAGCGACTTGTTGACGGAAATGTACATACGGTGCGACAACGCTGCTTTCGCTAATTTTGTCGCTGCAATCAAACTGGTTTGAATTCGTGCAACTGATCGCAGCGACAAAATTCTGCCTCAGTGATAATGATTTTCACAAAATTAACCGTGTCACTCGAGGCGAATTGTTGCGGCAACTTGTCCCCGCGACTGTCGCAGCGACTTATCGCCTCGTGTGTCCCGGCCTTAATGAGCAAAAACAAAAGCTCTGCACGCCCTGCAGGTAAGTTTTACACTTGTGTACATTTCTGTACCATTCTCGCTCTGACAACAAGGACTTTAAGCAAGGACGCCGGCTACCGTGACGATATATTAAATATTATTTTCTGTTACTGTAATAATTTCGCGATTACTTCAAGTCGCTCGGCTTGGAAAGTGTGAGTACACATTCCAAGCATAAAATTGGTGAAATAAAATCCAAGCATAAAATTTAGAGAGAAAATTGAAGTCATCGCCAGGTGCTTTTGTCCTTCACATGACCTCAAACTTAATCATTTCACGTCGTTGTCAAGATGTGAACGGCAAATAAATGTATCAAAATGTAAAACGCAAGTGTAATAGGCCTTATCACGGTTTTCGACGCCATCTTGGCAAAGCGGTCAGAAATTACATTACAGTGTTTGTATGGAAATCCGATAGCAAATAACTTCTTCCAAAATTGAATTTTTCACAAATTCGGAATCGCAAAGTTAAAATACTGGGTAGAAGATTGTATTCACCAAGTTTGAAGGATGTAGCTTGGCTAGAACGGACGCTCAGTTAATTTTTTGAATTTCCACACATTTGTCTGTAAATTTGGCTGGGTAGAGAAACGTCTAGACGCAGTTCGCGGGAAAAAAACTTTAAAGACGAATGTATGGAAATTATAGGAAAGCTACATCCTTCAAACTTGGTGAATACAATCTTCTGCCTAGTATAATAACGTTTTGATTCACAAATTGTGTAAAATTCACTTTTGGAAGAAGTTATTTGCTGTCGGATTCACATACAAACACTGTAATTTGTGACCGCTTTGCCTACCCGTCAAGATGGCGTCGAAAACCGTGATAAGGCCTATTAATCCTATTCGTTTGTGGTGTTCTCATATCCATCGTCGTCGTCCTTGCATAAGGGACTTTACGATCTACGACGCGGCCGTCAACGAGAATGTCACGAAACAACAATATCATTTGTTAAATGAGGAAAGGTAATCGTGCTGTACATGGGGCACGCATTTTAGCACATATTCTAGCCGGTATTCTGCACAACAACGACGTGAAATCACCAAATTTGAGGTTTTGGCGGCAACGCGAGCGCACAAATCTGAATCTACAATTCTCTATTTTGACTCTGAAACCGCTCGTTCCCAATTATTATTAGGATACTTCGCCAGCATTGCACGACATGAACGAGATGGCCTCGTTCGCTGCCTTGTTTTGACGTTCTCCGTAAAACTTGGTCATTTCACGTCGAAGATTTGCCGTACAAAAATGAAAAATGCACGTGCAGGGCATGCAAAGCTATTGTTTTTGCTCATTAAATATGCAAAATTTGTGACTTTTTTGTTGGCGTCGCGTCGTAGATCTTAAACTTCCTAGGTAGTTTAAGAAATTAAGACGGCCACGGCAAAGACATCACCACAAGAAAATAAATATATGTTATTCACCGGATGGGAGGTCCGTATAGGGAAAAACTGTGCCCGAGGTCTTGAGTACGGCCCAAGGCCGCAGGCCGAGTGACGTACTCAAGGCCGAGGGCACAGTTTTTCCATATACGGACCTCCCAGCCGGTGAATAACGTATTTTTTCTGCCTTTTTTTGTCAGAAATCAAGGTGCACTGTCACAGTTGAAATTAACTTCTAACTGAAAAACGCGCTCCAATCGCAAAGCTGAAAGAAAAATAATAGATTAACGATAAAACAGAACTTCAAATATCTCTTGGTGCAATAAATATAAAAACAAAACGAACAGTTATATTTCATGGCAAGCACAGAGAAATGAGCTAAACAAACTAAACAATGATGTTTGAAAAATTCGTACAAACAGGCGAATAATTTTCTACGTATTAAAATGCTTTGTGTTGTTGAAAATGAAACCAAAGTTCTTAAAACAGCAGGAATAAATTTAGCGAAAAATACACAAACATCTGTTTCTGCCTTCATATCTTATTATTTCAAGGATTCATCTTTGTTCTCCGTCAAGTCCTTCAGAAATCAGTGCAAAACTCAGAAAACTACACTAGCAAAACTTGTTGACATGTGCATTAGTTCACAGCGTTGCGATTTGTTTGACTATTTCAGCGACAAATCCGTATATTCTTTGATAAAGCAAAATAGAACGAGATTATAAAATAGAACTTCAAAGAAAAAAACGGATGTCAACCGAAAAACTGAGCTCAAAGGACTTCTCTGCGGTCAGTCGTTTTAGTTAAACGGCGGGTTAAAACAGTTCGCGAAAAACAATAACAGGAAAGATCAAGGCGTCGCGACGTGTTTGTTTGCCTATTTTAGCTAGGAATCCGTATATTCTTAAATGAAGCACTTCAAAGAAAATAACGGATGTCAAGCGAAAAGCCGAGTTCAAAAAGTTCGACGGCGCTCAACAGGCAAGAAAACCACCATGCAACTCGAAAACAGCAAACCAGCAAAGTATTGTAAGCAAAATCATGTGAATACTAACCTTTTTGAAGAATAACCAGGCCTTTCATTTCATTGCTGATGTTTTTCCTTCTCTTTGCAACGGTTAGTAAGCGAAAACTTGCATTTTAAGACGTAAAATCCAATGTTTCGTCGCACCGTAGTAAAAACATTTTCAATTAGCCACGACAGTTTCAGCACGGAACAGATTATCGGACCGTGGTACTGACCGTGGTCCGTATCGTAAAAAGCTGGACCGGCTACGAGCGCGCGACCAGCCAATCAGATTCAAGGATTTAGGATTCCGGCCCGCTATGAAAGCTTCAGAAAATGCTTCAGAAAAAAAATAAATGCGAATCTTTCACTTTTACTCTGAAAGAGCTGGTGTAAATTCAATTTCAGGATAATTCGCCCACATTTTACGAAGTCAACGAAAAACTTAAGATTGCAAAATTACATTTTGAAGAGACGTTTTCTTCGTCGTCGCCGTAGTAGATCTTAAAGTCCCTAACGACGTGAATTGACCAAATTTGAGGTGATGCGGTGGACGTGAGCACCTTTAAATTTTCACCTATTTTGTTCCTGGAATGTTGATACACACTTCCCGAATTGAGGAAAATGGGAAATCATTACAATATCAGGAATTAGTATAAATACACAGGTGATTATACAATATCGCGCGCTCTCACTGGCTCGCTATCTCGTATTATCAGCCGATAATCACCTCGACGGACAAAATGGCTGCCAGTAGTCGTTTTGCCACTGTAAGTGAATATGATTTCGCGTTGAAATGTGTTTTTTTGCCCCTCTTTTTTGAAATTATCACCTGTGTATTTATACTAAAACAATTATTCGCCTCAGGCTCAGTGATTATCGGTGAATATTCACCGATCATCACTTCGGCTTCGGCGAATAATTGTTAAATAATATTCCTAGACAACGTTGTCGTAGCTGTCGTCGTCGTCCTTGCTTAAGGTTCCTATAAAACTCGAGGATGCGCAGCTATGAAAGGCGTGGTACCTTAAGCACACGCAGATGGCTTGTCAGCAAACAGTGCACACAATCATGCAGAGCAATGTGATAATTTATGCAATAAGAAAGCCCCCAAAGGAAATAGTATGTTTTGATTTGTCGTTCCTTTTGAAATCACAGTCACTTCTTTCTCCCTGAAAACATCGTTTAGGTGTTCCACCTCTGTGTTGCGGTTTGTTGATAGCCATCTCCTCACAATAATCATTCGTGCTTAAGAGAATCTGACCAGACTCTTTTTACAAGAGTGCGTCTTTGGTGTGTTTAAGAGAAGAGTAGACTTAGGTAATCACTACAGACTATTTTTCTTTTTTTTGGTTCTAATTTATTCGAGGACAGAAGCAAGCTAAAAAAGATAAAAGGAAAATAATATTTAAAGGAAACAGACAAAAAATGTTCATACCCTCAAACGGCGCAATAGACGGTGTGCAGTTCCATCCTGTTGAATTCACGAGAAAGGATCTTATAGCCTCCCCACTTGGAAGACGTTGAGTGGTGACGGGAATGTTTATGAAGAAATTGGTAATATTTTCCCCTAGAATCTTTTCAATCAGGCTGTGAGGGATAGGGTTAGGCGGCGGACGAGGAAGGTTAGAAGGCTCGGGAGACTGAGGGCCGCCATTAGGAAGAATACTCGCCGGTGGTTGAGGAAGATCAGAGGGAGGAGAACCAGCAGAAGGCTGTGGGCGATTAGGGGAACGAGGACCGCTAGGTGTTTGGGAGAAATCAGAAGGAGAAGGACCAGCAGGAGGTCGAGGACTGCCAAGAGGTTTAGAACTACCAGGAGGAGGCGGGCCAGTAGGACGTCGAAGACCTTCAGTAGGAAGCGGTAAGAGGAGGAGAGGAAGCAAGTCAGCTGGTCGAAGACTTGTAGTTGGTTTCAGGTCGACTGTAGGATGAGAACTGCCCCTATGAGGTTGAGGATTGCTGGAAGACATTGTGTTGCTGGGTTCACCAGGTAGTCCACCAGCGGGTAGAGGACTCGAAAGTAGATCGGGGATTGATGGGGAATTCGAAGGTTTTGAAGGAAACGATGCAGATGTCGTGGCAATAACATTTGCTATAATCAAGTTGTAATGTTAAAAAAAGTTAAAAAGAAAACGTCACCATAGTTGATAATAGTTTTTTTACTATTTACAACCTCTTCTATGGGCCGCGTGATCAATTTTTATTCAATGAAAAGGTGCCTCTTCTTATTTTTTAATTCGTTTATTAAAATTTACCTGTGCTTTGAGCTTGGGCTGATCCACAATTTTTAATTCCACAAAACGTCGCAACAAGTGATACAACTGCTGGGGCGACACAGCAATGTATGTGCATCATTTTGTATGAACCTGTGTTCGTGTACAGTTGCGGCAAATTGTCAACATGGATTTATCTCCAAAGTCGTGTCTTGGTACAAATAAAGAAGTATCCCTCGCTCTTAAATTCGTAGCCGACGTTAAATCCCTGAAAGTGTAGAGTCTCAAGTGAGAAAGCAATTATTGAAGATCCAACTTTTCCACACTTATTCAAGGTAGCAACCTTCAATTCCCTGTGAAGTATTCAAGTTCGAATACATCACAGCTGAAGGATAGATATTTTGCGAGATATCTCGGAGAAACAGCGTAAAATAATAGACTGAATGCATAAATGTGCTAATTAGACTCACTAGCCTCGTTTGCATGTACAAAATACAAAAGAAATGTTGCTTGAGAGCGAGGCTAGTGAGTCTAGTTAGCACATAAACAAAAGAATATTTTTTTGGCAGCCATTTATGCATTCGGTGTATACACCACACCAAGATGACATGCTGTTCTTTTCATTCAATAAAAGATGAAATGAATTACACTCTTTTGGAAGGTTTCCTGACCACATAATTGTTTTAGCATAAAAATGGGGAATGAACACCACCTGGTCATTCCATATTGCGCAAGCACTAAGTTCCAGAAGGACATACTGTGAAATGACGGTGACATTCGATGAAATGGTTGCTCATGACATCGAGCTTCTAAGAGGCGTATTATTTGACTTCTATTAAATTGAAAGAATCGTATTTTTAATTTTTGTCACGCTGATTGTGTATTTATACACAGCCGTGAGAAATGCAATGGCTGTTGAAAAGTCTCCATTCAAAATATATATCAGAGGGTAACCAATTTTCAATTTTCCTGCAGTTAATATCGTTCTAAGTACAAGGGTTGTCGCAGTTATAAGTGCTGCAACTTAAGCCGTTGCTAAAAAGCCTGAAAACATAAACAAAAACAAAAAATAACAGGAACAAGAAACAGACCCACACCAAACACGAAGAAAAACATTCAGCCTGCATAGTATTTCGTCTCCAGAAAAAAATTCAAACACATGCACAACAGTTTGAAACCCAGTTTGTAGGATATATTCCTTACCTCAAAAAAATATTTTTGCTTAAGTGGAAAAACATTTTGTTAATTCACCTTGAATTCGAAGTAGCCTGTCGAAGTTCTTTCATTCTTTCCGTCATTGCACTTCAATTAATCACTTCAGTAGCCTTTTAGTTTTTGGAAATGAAAATTCTCTTGTATGGACAAACAACCCTTTTAGTTGAACCGGACGGACTTCAATCGTAAAACCTAGAGGAGAAACACCTTTAAAATTGTCCCCTCTATGAATACTTGCGATTTCCCCTGTTTTTATTACTACCTTTTTCAATTTGACTTATCGTCGAGTTAAAACCGATCTGACACAACCAAAAAAGAGAAATAATGCGTACCTCGATTTCAGCCTTCGGAGTAAATAATCTGCAAGACCCAAAGCTGTTTGATGTGGTTCAATTTGTAGTTGTAGGATTATGAACATCTCCCCTGAACAGTGTCTTTAAATTTTAATTAGTTTACTGACGCTATATTAACTAATTGATATTAACTAACATAAACATGTGTGGAGTATTCAATTCACTGTTTTAAGCTCCCTTGGAAATCTGATATTTACCGCACCCTTTCACGTGAACTTACCCACTTTCAACGAATTAGACCAAAGGAAACAACTGTTTGCAAAACTCCACCAGGAAAGCACATAGAAATGTGAAAGATTAAATTCAAAGGCACAGTTTGATATGTTTAACTGGTCATTAGCTTTTAAGATCAGAAAGATCTCATTTCATTTTAAATAGGAAATAGTAAATTGAATTTATTTTTCGCATCAAAATGGAACGGATAGAAAAAAAAGTGATGAAGATGAAGTTGATGGAAAAATTAATTGAGCCGTGTGGTACATTCTTTCCTTTCGTCTTCCCTCAGCAAAATGTAAATGGTGCATAATTATTAATATGAGAGCAAATTCGGTAAATTGAGTAAATTCCTTCCCTTTTATTGGAATTTTCCAAATTTAGTTTAAGTGTGGCAGGTATCTAAGAAATTTCAAATTCTTTAAATTCTGAAGGTAATATGAGTAAAGAGAGCCGGACGCCGTTAAAAAAAACAACAACAAGACGGCAATTACGCGTTCACGTGGGATGCACTGATCAAAGCCAGCAACAGGCAACGGCTGTAAATAAAAACTATAGAGTCTGTGACAAAATTCCTTGGAACAGTACACTAACATACAGATCTGAAACTTTCGCGGCTCAATCTTTCCTCACGATGTTGTTTGCAAGCGAGTTTTTGAGCCCATTGCAAAACAACACTGTGGGAGTCCGGGCAAGGTATTGCAAAGTGTTTCAACAAATTTGTCCGAGGGTGTAGTTGTTATTGATAATACGGGTGTTGTGTCAGCTCAAACCTCTTCTTTCATTTTCACAGTTCAGACCAATTGTAAGTTAGTGTACAGTTTGATCTGACATATAGACGAATACTTTGGAGACCCTGTTGGAATAATTTTGTTTGTTTACAGTTGATATACGCATTTGTTAAGGAAAAGACAAGTAGGGTAGTATAAAGAAGAACTTTAATTCAAAGGATAAAATTTTCCGCCTTTTTTTTTTTTTTTTGGATTTTAATTAAGTAAAGATTTAGGCCACACCTGTCGATCGGTATGTAAAGAGATCAAATATTTCCAGAGGTATTGGTAAAATACGTTATCGCTGGAAGTAGAAGTTTATTTTGATTGCGCTTTTCGCGGGATGCATCAAATGGTTGTCTTCCCTCGCAAACTGAGGAATTTGTCTATAAAAGCATCATATTTTATTTTTTGTGGCATTAAATCGTATTTTAAGAAAGTATAAAGCGTTGACTTCCCACAAGCCACGTGAATATACGAGGTCTGGCGCTAGCAGTAGGAAAAAGAGAAAAAAAAATAAGATAGCGGGAGGATCAAGGAAACATATGATCGGAACCGGCCTTCAGACTCCTCTTAGTATCTGAAGACAAATCAGGGGAATTCAATTAAGAGGTACTAAATCAGGATCTATCAGTGCACTGCCAGTGAACGAGAACAAACACATTTGTAGCGATAAAGTAATACTACCAAGGGCATTTCCTACAGTCTTCTTACAACATGTAGCTGAAGATACTATATAAACGATTCACATAACCAGCCCGCATTCATTCTGATACCGCCGTAGCCATTTGTTTGCGATGGTTTTTACGCACACCCCACATTGTGCTTTTGTTGAAAGCAATTTCGTCAGTCCGCTTCCACTTTTTTGAGGAGATGAGATCGATGTGCGCGGCCTTTTTTTGTTTAGCATGAAGGCCGATCAGCTTCGAAAACATGCGTCAAAAACTCGAATAATATTAGTCAGCTGTGACCGGAAAAAAGGTGGCGTACTCTGATTGACCAATTATAGGGAAAGGTGTTGGGGCGAAAAGAAAAAAGGCTTTCCTTGAGGCGTTTTTTTTTTTTTTTGCGAAACATTAATTACAACTCAAAGACGCTTCGTTTGATTGCAATCAAATTTGGACAGTTAAACCTATTTCCAACAAACCCGTGTGGGGGAATTTACAATTCCATGAGAGCCTCTTCCGCAGGGTTGCTCAGAGTTTTAGCTAGCACTTTCTATAGCACTCTGTCACTTCTGAATGCGATCTAATCAAGAAAAAGCCCGACAATTTTTTTTAAGTTTCTGGGTAACATATCAAATGAAAGAAGTAAAGTGCGGAAATACGAAATCTCCATTGAATTGGAATTTGTACCTTTTTGTTTCAGCCTCAAGCAAAACAAAGCATTTTCTTCAATTATAAACGAAATATTCCAGTAGCAAGGGTTAGGATATCTGTGCCGTAATCGGAAAGCGCCACGTCCGTGTCACTGAAGACAATCCTGTTTGTTTTCGTCGCAATTAATTTAGCGAGTTAACGAAAATAGTTTGAATTTCTAATTTTGAAAAATTGAAATATTTCCTAGTGAGTTACTATGAAGACTCTATTTTAGTACTATGGTATTTTTGACACGTTTTTTGACAGGTAAAACCCCCACAAAACACCGAATACCTTTCATGGAACTGATTACAATGACAATACGAAAGCTGCAGCAAGTACTAACGGCTAAATAGAAAGCAACACTTAAGACGGAATCCACCAGAAGTTCGAGTAACAAGTGGACAAAAACCTAGTACCAAGATTATGAACATCGTATTGCAAACTTCTGCACGACTGTTTTAAATATCTTCTGAAAAAAAGATCATTTCTAGCAACACCAAACGTCAAAAACAACTTTTGAACTTCGTAAGAAACTGACGATGAAGTTTTACCTGTGTTTGCACAATTTCTCTGAACGTTGAAATTTAATTTTTCTCGTTCCCATGGGAAATTGTTTTAGGTGTTATTTCAGGCAAATATTTATATCTTTAGCTTTGAGGAAATGTAAAAAGAACCGTAAAATCCTTAAAACTATTCTGGTACCAGATTTTTGGCTACTAATAACTGAAATTGCTCGATTTTCTATCGGATTTCGTCTTAACCTTTAGCGATAGCAGGCGACCGACAGTGGAAATTATTTCGTGTACCTCCGATTTCGGGAAACAAACGAAGAGAACTTAAAAAGGGACAATGACCATGGCAGGAGCTCATGAGTACGAGACTCCACTGACAACAAACGTTACAATTTGAGGATACGAGGGAAACAAACTTTTCTCATTTTTTGACGTGGTCTGCCCTGCAGGGGGTATCTCACGTGACTAAATTCCTATGCATGTTTATGTAACAAATGAACACAGGGTCATCACCAAAACAATTGAAACAAAAAATGCCCTCTATGGAGACCAGTGTTTTGGATTAATTGCTGCTAATCGCCACATTACTTCAATGGTAAGCCTGTGAGTGATCAACCTAAATCCCCAAGCCTAGGGAACCCTTGGAACCTCACGTATTTTGGTGCTTTATCTTTAGTGGTCTTTTAATTTAGGTGGTAAAAGTAATTTGAACCTAATCAGCTTCTGTTGGAGCAATTTGCCGTAACGTTCCTATGCCTTTTTGAAGTGGCAAGGCTGAAACGTCTGCACAAGGATTCACTGCTCTGCTTTTGGCAATGTGTCATGCATTACGATAGCGTCTGGTATAACCTGGTCTCCCTCGCAGGTATAACCCTAAGAAAACAACCAAAGCCAAAAACTTACCTCTCTAGCTCCGTTCCTGAACAACCTCTCTTTCGCTCTCGACAATTATCTGAATAAATAGCTAACCGAAGATAAACAGTGAGCAGGGGCGAATGATTGGCCAATCAGTGACCAAACGGCGAAAAGATTAGCTTTACGTCATTGTAATTCTTCACTACAGAGGTATCTTTGTTGGTATAACCCTAAGAAAACAACCAAAGCAAAAACCTACCTCTCTAGCTCCGTTCCTGAACAACCTCTGTTTCGCTCTCGACAATTATCTGAATAAATAGCTAACCGAAGATAAACATTGAGCAGGGGCGAATGATTGGCCAATCAGTGACCAAACGGCGAAAAGATTAGCTTTACGTCATTGTAATTCTTCACTACAGAGGTATCTTTGTTGGTATAACCCTAAGAAAACAACCAAAGCAAAAACCTACCTCTCTAGCTCCGTTCTTGAACAACCTCTGTTTCTCTCTCGACAATTATCTGAATAAATAGCTAACCGAAGATAAACATTGAGCAGGGGCGAATGATTGGCCAATCAGTGACCAAACGGCGAAAAGATTAGCTTTACGTCATTGTAATTCTTCACTACAGAGGTATCTTTGTTGGTATAACCCTAAGAAAACAACCAAAGCAAAAACCTACCTCTCTAGCTCCGTTCCTGAACAACCTCTGTTTCGCTCTCGACAATTATCTGAATAAATAGCTAACCGAAGATAAACATTGAGCAGGGGCGAATGATTGGCCAATCAGTGACCAAACGGCGAAAAGATTAGCTTTACGTCATTGTAATTCTTCACTACAGAGGTATCTTTGTTGGTATAACCCTAAGAAAACAACCAAAGCAAAAACCTACCTCTCTAGCTCCGTTCTTGAACAACCTCTGTTTCTCTCTCGACAATTATCTGAATAAATAGCTAACCGAAGATAAACATTGAGCAGGGGCGAATGATTGGCCAATCAGTGACCAAACGGCGAAAAGATTAGCTTTACGTCATTGTAATTCTTCACTACAGAGGTATCTTTGTTGGTATAACCCTAAGAAAACAACCAAAGCAAAAACCTACCTCTCTAGCTCCGTTCCTGAACAACCTCTGATTCGCTCTCGACAATTATCTGAATAAATAGCTAACCGAAGATAAACATTGAGCAGGGGCGAATGATTGGCCAATCAGTGACAAAACGGCGAAAAGATTAGCTTGACGTCATTGTAATTTTTCACTACAGCGGTATCTTTGTTTACCAGATAGCTTCAGAGCAACGATGCTTTGAAACTTGGAAATTTAACGACAATGTATGGGATCATTAACACCATTGCCACCCAAGAATTTATCAGTTTTTGATAGTTAACAAGACGCCTGTAAGGGCGTATCCGTAGGATGCACAAACAGTTACAGTGTAACAGAAATTGTCCAGTTGCAGTGAACTACAACTACAAGTAATCTTCGGAAAATTGCGAGAAAAAATAAATATAAAATAAAAAAAGAATGGGCCAGAATTGTTACCGTGGCTGCATTAAGAATTTTTATGAAAATTTAGAGTTCGCTTAAATTAAGAGTTCAATTATGATAAATTTGGAGGTTACGAAAATTTAGTGTTCGCTTAAATTATGATTTCAATCATAAAATTCAATATTGCATTTTGGCAGAAATTACTTCGCTGGTGTCATCGTTACATTTTGTTTCATTAACATACGAGTTCAGTTCAGACATTATGCTATTTATTACACATAACATGAGAATTTTATTCCATAAAGCTCATTTGTACAAATCTATACGCTTCATTTTCACATGTGAAAAAGGCCTATACAGCCAATCAGAATGGCGTACAGCTATTTCACGTGTGGAAGTATAACCAATCAACGATAACGTAAAGGCGTTTCCATGCCAATCACTCGTGCATCTCTTGCAAATCGTACTTTGTTATTGAATTAAATTAAATTTGCATTTGGTTCTATTGTTAGTGAGTTTTTCTTTCTAATTCGCGTTCAGAAAACTATTTTAATGAAAATTCTCATGTTATGTGTAATAAACAGTTCGCGACCTAGAAAGTGCTTTGTACGGGGTTTTATTCACTCGTTGTTTGTGTCAAAAACCCTCACTCGCTCGTTCCTCGCTCGTTCGGGTTTTTGACACAAACAACTCGTGCATAAAACCCCGTACGCCGCACTTTCTATAACGTAAACTATACTTACGAGTTGACTTCAAAAAATAAAAGAACTTGTTAAAAATACTTAATAAATCTCCAATTTTAAGTCTTTTCGCTTTGATAACGATTTAGTTATGAGCTAGCAAGTTTTCCTTGGCAGTGTAAATGGAAAAATATGACAAGTTTTTCCTTGTCAAGTGTCCTTGTTCAAAAACGAGCATGCTAGTTTTTGAACAAGCACACTTGACAAGGAAAAACTTGTCAAGGAGAACTTGCTAGTGTGTATAGTCGGCACGTTTTCCTTGACAAAAGGACTTGTCAACGAAAACTCTCTAGTGTAAGTGATTGAGCCTTTACGCAATGCATTTTCAATTTTCGGTAATGTATTCTTGGCTAAATGATCCGAAAAGTTGATGATAGCCTTAATGGTGCTAATGAGGCAAAAATATCAGCTACAATCACGTAAAGCTAATCCTTTCGCCCCTGCTCAATGTTTATCTTCCGGTTAGCTAAATATTCGAGAGCGAATGAGGTTGTTCAGGAACGGAGCTAGAGAGGAAGTTTTTTGCCTTGGTCTTTTCTTAGGGTTACACCAGACGCTATCGTAGTGCATGATATATTGCCAAAAGCAGAGGAGTGACCCTTTGATGAGCAGATGTTTCAGCCCTACAGCCACTTCAAAAAGGTCCAGGAAGGCATTCTAAATTAAAAGATCTCTAAAGAAAAAAACACACAAAAGATCTGAGCTTATAAGTTTTTTTTCGACATGGGCTTGGTGATTGAGGTTTGATCACTCGCAGAGTATCATCGGATATCTGACAACAACAACAGCAACAAATAAAAACAAGTACTTCAACTACTTACCATTGAAGTGATGTGGTGAATTGCAGCAGTTAAGCTAAAACACCGGTCTCATCAAGTTTTTTTAGCTGATGACACTGGCAGTGTTCGTTTGTTAATTAAACATACGCACGAAATTATTATTTTTTTTTTTAAGGCGTCTTTCCTTACTCGTATTACCTTCAAAAGTTGAAGAACTTGAAAAGTAAGATACCTTCCACGCTTTATTTAGCTAAATTCGCCATTACATTAAAAAGGGCATAAATCTACCCAAGAGTTTGAATTTTTGCTATCATATTAATATGGTACATTTAGTCGCAATTAATTTTTCCATCAACGTCATTTTCTACAGTTGCCATTTTGATGATAAAATGGAGTGACAGACTTCAAAACATATCAAACTGGGCCTCTGAAATTTAATCTTTCACTTTTCTATATGGGTTCCTGTCGGAGCTTTCCAAACAGTTGTTTCCTTTTTGTCTGATTCATTGAAAGAGTGTAAATATGAGAATTCCAAGTGAGCTCAAAACAGTGAATTTGAATACTCGACATATGTTCATGTTAACATTTCAATATCAATTATAGACCGTAATCTAAGGACGGTGCCTACAAATACAAAGGTATTATTGCGTGGTTTACTAAATATGCGGGAAAAGGAGATCCTAACAAGTGTTATTGAAATCCAAAAAGAAAACTGGGGGTAACCATGCATGCATTTTTCCAAGATGATTTATCAATAATATTTGTAAAAAGATTTACACTACAAAGCAATGTATGGCGTTCTTGTCCAAATTGAAAATGAATTATTTCTGCGTGGTTTAGACTAAAACTACATTTATTAAACTTAAGCGCTTTTCACAAGATGAACCACATCAAACAGCTTTGAGTCCCGCCTGCACATAGTTTACTCCGAAAGCAGAAATCAAGGTACGCATCATTTCCCTTTTTTTAGTTCAGTCAGATTGGTTTTAACTTGACGATATATAAATCAAACTGAAAAAGGCAATAATACAAACAAGGAAATCGCAAGTATTCATAGAGTGGACAATTTCAAAACTGAGTATTTTCCCTCAAGGATTTACGATTGGAATCCGTCCGGTTCAACCAAAAGTGTTGTTTCGGTTGTTCATACGAGATAATTATATTTTACGGGTACAACGGGTATTTTACAAAAAAAAGGGGTACAGAAGTGATTAATTAGAGTGCACAGACGAAAAGAAATGAAAGGCCTTTAAGGTGAAAGGACAAAATGCTTTTCCACTTAAGCAAAAAGTCTGTATTTCATATTTTTTTAAGGTAAGGGATATATCCTACAAACAGGCCTGGGTTTTTAACTCTTGGAGACGAAATATTATGTAGGCTGAATGATTTTTCTTCGTGTTTGTTTGGGGTGTGTCTGTTCCTGTTCCTGTTTTCTTTTTTTTTTTTTTTTTTTTCAGGCTTGTTAGCAACGGCTTAAAGTTGCAGCATTAACAGCTGCAACATCACTTTCATTTAGAACGATATTAATAGCAGGAAGTTGAAAATTAGTTACCCTCTAATTATTATTTTCAATGGAGCCTTTTCAACAGCCATTGCATTTTCTTCATAGCTGCGTACAGATATGCAATCAGCATGACAAAAAAAGTTGAACTGTTTCAATAGAAGTCGGATAATAAGCCATTTAGAAGCTCGATCGATGTCATAATCTGTTAGAGCGAAAGTCGTATTTTTAATAACCCTTCATATTGCTTTCCTGCTTTGATCACGTGCACCAAATCGATTCCTGGTCGTAATTGGTTGGAATCTCAAACACACAACCAATCGATCATTTCACCGTATGTATGAGCAGGTGATTGTGGTCAACAAATCTATCAAACGAGTGTAATTCATTTAATCTTTTATTGAATGAAAAGAACAAAGCGTCATCATAGTGAGGTATATATATTGGGATGCTCGATTAATATTTTAACCTGTTTTTCCGAGATATCTTGCAAAATATCACTGCATCCTTCAGCTGTGAGTATTTAAACTTATATTTCAACAATATTAACAGCAAAAAGCGAAGAACGCTTAAATTAGTGTTAAGGAGTTCGATCTTAAATATTATTGTTTAAAGGGGATATGTCACGTTATTTCAGGGTGTTTAGAGGAAACTTTTAGTTTATCAACAGTTTAAAACTCAAAAATGGCAATGTGCAGTTCCTTCACTGGTAAATTAATCATAACATCGCAAACAAGATGATTCTGAGCAAAAACGATCTTTATCCAGGCGATTTGCCAAGAACGTGCAAAACGTCGGGACTCCGGACTTTTTTAAATAATACCCAAATGCAATCCGTTTCAATCTTGTTCATTTGTGAGCATTCACGTTTCTCTTCCACTTTACTGTATTTGTTTTTATGTGCTGTTCAACAATTTTAAGTGATTATTGCAATGTGTCATCCTACTTTTTGTGCATTTTGGGTGTCATGAAATTCCATTATTTTGCGTGACATAGCCCCTTTAATTTCAGTTCCTCATTTTTAAGACTTTATACTTTCACGGATGTAATTACGTCCCATCTTTCAAATACGAACGTCGGCTACGAATTCAAGAGCGAGAGTTAGGGGAGGTACTAATTTGTTTGTTTGTTTGTTTGTACCAGAACACAACTTTGGAAATATTTAAATCCATTTTGACGGTTTGCCGCCATTTTACACGAACACAGGTGTATATAAAAAATGACGTACATTCAACGCTGTGTCGCACCAGCAGTTGTTTCACTACAAAGGTATCTTTGTTGACACTCTTTGCATTATTAGCCCAAGGCTATCTTTTCGAATCAGTCAGCCGAGAATAAAGTACTGAAACTTGGAAGTGCATTGCATAAATGAACTATCTCTGGGAATTTAACCGAACACGATTTACCAGATAGCTTCAGAGCAACGATGCTTTGAAACTTCGAAATTTAACGACAATGTATGGGATTATTAACACCATTGCCACCCAAGAATTTATCAGTTTTTGATAGTTAACAAGACGCCTGTAAGGGCGTATCCGTAGGATGCACAAACAGTTACAGTGTAACAGAAATTGTCCAGTTGCAGTGAACTACAACTACAAGTAATCTTCGGAAAATTGCGAGAAAAAATAAAAATAAAATAAAAAAAGAATGGGCCAGAATTGTTACCGTGGCTGCATTAAGAATTTTTATGAAAATTTGAAGTCCGCTTAAATTAAGAGTTCAATTATGATAAATTTGGAGGTTACGAAAATTTAGTGTTCGCTTAAATTATGATTTCAATCATAAAATTCAATATTGAATTTTGGCAGAAATTACTTCGCTGGTGTCATCGTTACATTTTGTTTCGTTAACATACGAGTTCAGTTCAGACATTATGCTATTTATTACACATAACATGAGAATTTTATTCCATAAAGCTCATTTGTACAAATCTATACGCTTCATTTTCATTTTCATTTGTGAAAAAGGCCTATACAGCCAATCAAAATGGCGTACAGCTATTTCACGTGTGGAAGTATAACCAATCAACGATAACGTAAAGGCGTTTCCATGCCAATCACTCGTGCATCTCGTGCAAATCGTACTTTGTTATTGAATTAAATTAAATTTGCATTTGGTTCTATTGTTAGTGAGTTTTTCTTTCTAATTCACGTTCAGAAAACTATTTTAATGAAAATTCTCATGTTATGTGTAATAAACAGTTCGCGACATAGAAAGTGCTTTGTACGGGGTTTTATTCACTCGTTGTTTGTGTCAAAAACCCTCACTCGCTCGTTCCTCGCTCGTTCGGGTTTTTGACACAAACAACTCGTGCATAAAACCCCGTACGCCGCACTTTCTATAACGTAAACTATACTTACGAGTTGACTTCAAAAAATAAAAGAACTTGTTAAAAATACTTAATAAATCTCCAATTTTAAGTCTTTTCGCTTTGATAACGATTTAGTTATGAGCTAGCAAGTTTTCCTTGGCAGTGTAAATGGAAAAATATGACAAGTTTTTCCTTGTCAAGTGTCCTTGTTCAAAAACGAGCATGCTAGTTTTTGAACAAGCACACTTGACAAGGAAAAACTTGTCAAGGAGAACTTGCTAGTGTGTATAGTCGGCACGTTTTCCTTGACAAAAGGACTTGTCAACGAAAACTCTCTAGTGTAAGTGATTGAGCCTTTACGCAATGCATTTTCAATTTTCGGTAATGTATTCTTGGCTAAATGATCCGAAAAGTTGATGATAGCCTTAATGGTGCTAATGAGGCAAAAATATCAGCTACAATCACGTAAAGCTAATCCTTTCGCCCCTGCTCAATGTTTATCTTCCGGTTAGCTAAATATTTGAGAGTGAATGAGGTTGTTCAGGAACGGAGCTAGAGAGGAAGTTTTTTGCCTTGGTCTTTTCTTAGGGTTACACCAGACGCTATCGTAGTGCATGATGTGTTGCCAAAAGCAAAGGAGTGACCCTTTGATGAGCAGATGTTTCAGCCCTACAGCCACTTCAAAAAGGTCCAGGAAGGCATTCTAAATTAAAAGATCTCTAAAGAAAAAAACACACAAAAGATCTGAGCTTATAAGTTTTTTTTCGACATGGGCTTGGTGATTGAGGTTTGATCACTCACAGAGTATCATCGGATATCTGACAACAACAACAGCTACTTCAACTACTTACCACTGAAGTAATGTGGTGAATTGCAGCAGTTGAGCTAAAACACCGGTCTCATTTTGTCTCAAGTTTTTTTAGCTGATGACAGTCTGGCAGTGTTCATTTGTTACTTAAACATACGCACGAAATAAATTTTGTTTTCTTAAAGGCGTCTTTCCTTACTCGCATTATCTTCAAAAGTTGAAGAACTTGAAAAGTAAGATACCTTCCACGCTTTATTTAGCTAAATTCGACATTACACTAAAAGAGCATAAATCTACCCAAGAGTTTGAATTTTTGCTATCATATTAATATGCTACATTTAGTCGCAATTAATTTTTCCATCAACGTCATTTTCTACAGTTGCCATTTTGATGATAAAATGGAGTGACAGACTTCAAAAGGACCAGATAAACATATCAAACTGGGCCTCTGAAATTTAATCTTTCACTTTTCTATATGGGTTCCTGTCGGAGCTTTCCAAACAGTTGTTTCCTTTTTGTCTGATTCATTGAAAGAGTGTAAATATGAGAATTCCAAGTGAGCTCAAAACAGTGAATTTGAATACTCGACATATGTTCATGTTAGCATTTCAATATCAATTATAGACCGTAATCTAAGGACGGTGCCTACTAATACAAAGGTATATGCGGGAAAAGGAGATCCTAACAAGTGTTATTGAAATCCAAAAAGAAAACTGGGGGTAACCATGCATGCATTTTTCCAAGATGATTTATCAATAATATTGGTTAAAAGGTTTACACTACAAAGCAATGTATGGCGTTCTTGTCCAAATTTAAAATGAATTATTTCTGCGTGGTTTAGACTAAAACTACATTTATTAAGCTTAAGCGCTTTTCATGAGATGAACCACATAAAACAGCTTTGAGTCCCGCCTGCACATAGTTTACTCCGAAAGCAGAAATCAAGGTACGCATCTTTTCCCTTGTTTTAGTTCAGTCAGATTGGTTTTAACTTGACGATATATAAGTCAAACTGAAAAAGGCAATAATAACAACAAGGAAATCGCAAGTATTCGTAGAGTGGACAATTTTAAAACTGAGTATTTTCCCTCAAGGATTTGCGATTGGAATCCGTCCGGTTCAACCAAAAGTATTGTTTCAGTTGTTCATACGAGATAATTATATTTTACAAAAACGGGTACAAAGGGTATTTCACAAAAAAAAGGGGTACAGAACTGATTAATTAGAGTGCAAAGACGAAAAGAAATGAAAGGCCTTTCATGTTTTTCCACTTAAGCAAAAAGTCTGTATTTCATATTTTTTAAGGTAAGGGATATATCCTACAAACAGGGGTTTCAACTCTTGTACTGTATTTTTTAAATTTTCCAATAAAAACTGTTCTGTTTGAATTTTTTGTCTGGAGACGAAATATTATGTAGGCTGCATGATTTTTCTTCGTGTTTGTTTGGGGTGTGTCTGTTTCTGTTTTTTTTTTTTTCAGGCTTGTTAGCAACGGCTTAAAGTTGCAGCATTAACAGCTGCGACATCACTTTAAACTTAGAACGATATTAATAGCAGGAAGTTGAAAATTAGTTATCCTCTAATAATTATTTTCAATGGAGCCTTTTCAACAGCCATTGCATTTTCTTCATAGCTGCGTGCAGATATGCACTCGGCATGACAAAAAAAGTTGAACTGTTTCAATAGAAGTCGGATAATAAGCCATTTAGAAGCTCGATATCATAATCTGTTAGAGCGAAAGTCGTATTTTTAATAACCCTTCATATTACTTTCCTGCTTTGATCACGTGCACCAAATCGATTCCTGGTCGTAATTGGTTGGAATCTCAATCGCGCAACCAATCGATCATTTCACCTTATGTCTCAGCAGGTGATTGTGGTCAACAAATCTATCAAACGAGTGTAATTCATTTCATCTTTTATTGAATGAAAAGAACAAGCGTCATCATAGTGAGGTATATATAATGGGATGCTCGATTAATATTTTAACTTGTTTTTCCGAGATATCTTGCAAAATATCAGTGCATTCTTCGGCTGTGAGTATTCAAACTTATATTGCAACAATATTAACAACAAGAAGCGAAGAACGTTTAAATTAGTGTGAAAGAGTTCGATCTTAAATATTATTGTTTAAAGGGGATATGTCACTTTATTTCAGGGTGTTTTGAGGAAACTTTTAGTTTATCACAAGTTTAAAACTCAAAAATGGTAATGTGCAGTTCCTTCACTGGTAAAATAATCATAACATCACAAACAAGCAAAAAACGATCTTTATCCAGGCGATTTGCCAAGAACTTGCAAAACGTCGGGACTCCGGACTTTCTTAAATAATACCCAAATGCAATCCGTTTCAATCTTGTTCATTTGTGTGCATTCACGTTTCTCTTTCACTTTGCTGTATTTGTTTTTATATGTTGTTCAACAGTTTTAAGTGATTATTGCTACTACTTTTTGTGCATTTTGGGTGTCATGAAATTACATTATTTTGCGTGACATAGCCCCTTTAATTTCAGTTCCTCATTTTTAAGAATTTATACTTTCACGGATGTAATTACGTCCCATCTTTCAAATACGAACTTCGGCTACGAATTCAAGACCGAGGGTTAGGGGAGGTACTAATTTGTTTGTTTGTTTGTTTGTTTGTTTGTACCAGAACACAACTTTGGAAATAAATCCATTTTGACGGTTTGCCGCCATTTTACACCAACACAGGTGTATATAAAAAATGACGTACATTCAACGCTGTGTCGCACCAGCAGTTGTATCACTTGTTGTGATGTTTTGTGGAATTAAAATCTGTGGACCAGCCCAAGCTCAAAGCACAGGTAGATTTGAATAAATGAATAAAGGAATAAGAAAAGGCAACGACGTCTCATTAAATAAAAATTGATCACGCTCATAGAATAGGTTGCAATCAGTAAAACCTATAAATATATCATCTATATAGTGACGTTCTCTTTTTAACTTGATTCGTAATAGGGAATCTTCTTACCACGACATCCGCATCGTTGCCCTCAAAACCTTCCCCATCAATCCCCGTTCTATTTTCGAGTCCCCTACCTGTTGGTGGACTTGCTGAATCTAGCACTTACGCCACAGTGCCTTCAAGCGATCCTCAACCTTCTACAAGCAGTAGTCATCCTACAGTCGACCTGAAACCATCTACGAGACTTCGGCTAGATTACTGGCTTCCTCTCCTCTTCCCACCTCTTCCTACTGAAGCTCTTCGTCGTCCCGCTAGCCCGCCAACTCCTGGTAGTTCTCAATATCCTAGCGGTCTCCAACCTCTTGGCAGTCCTCCTGCTCTTCCTGCTCCTTCTGATCGCGCCCAACCAACAAGCGGACCTCCTTCCCCTGATCGGCCTCAACCTCCTGCTGGTCCTCCTCCCCCTGATCTTCCTAAACCACCTGGCGGTATTCTTTCCAATGAGAGCTTTCAATATGCCGAGCCCTCTAACCCTCCCCCTCAGCCGCCTATCCATATCCCTCACAGCCTGATTGAACAGATGTTTGCCAAAGGAATCAACAGTTTCTACATAACCATTCCCGTCACTACTCAACGTCTTCCAACTGGGGAAGCTATCAAATCCTTTCTCATGACTTCAACAGGATGGAACTGCATCCCGTCTATTGCGCCGTCTGAGGGTATGAACATTTTTTATCTGTTTGCTTAAAATATGTTTTGGCCTTCAATCAACACTTCTGCGTATCTTCTCCATTGTTTGGCATTGTTATTAAATTTTAATACATCCACTATTCCTTTCTAGCCTCTTCAGTTTTCGCGATCGAATAAATTAGAGCCCCAAAATAATAGTCTCTAGTGATTGATAAAGTCTACTCTGCACTTAAATACGAAGACGACTATCATAAAAGAAGTCGCTTGAGGCTCTGTTTTGTTCACCGGAATTCTTTCAAGCTCGAGAGATTATTCAAAATGGCAATCAACAACCAACAACACTGAACAGAGAGACGACGTCGGAACACTGTTACAATAGGGAGATTACGCAAGAACGACGATGCCGGCTACGAAAAAGCCATAAAACAATAGCTGTAATGAGTAAAAAAAAAAACTCTGCACGCCCTGCACGTGCATTATTCATTTTGGTACATTTCTTTGCCGCCCTCGTCGTGACAACGACGTGAATTGACCAACTACCAGGTTGTGTAGAGGACGCGAAAACATGATGAAACATTTTTCGCTTTCTCCCCAGACAACCACACAATACATGCCAATTTTATTCCTGCAATGTTGGTGCACAAATTCCATTTCGAACGACTTGGGGCTACAACGAAGCTATTACAATAATAGGAAATAATATTTTTAGATGACGTTCTCGTTGCTTTCGTCGTCGTCTTCCTTGCGTAAACTCGCTAATATTTACAGAGAGAGAAAAGTAACTGGAGAAAAGAAAAAAGAAAGATAAAATCTTACAACGTAGGGCAGACACATTTCCTTTGGGGGATTTCTTATTGCGCAAATTACCACAGAGCTCTGCATGCGGGTAGACTGTGATTGCCTGTTGCGTGTTGATTGACTAGTCATAGCTACCACGCCTTTTTTATATAATTCTCAGAATTTAATGGGATCTCAAGCAAGGACAACTGCGAAGATCATAGCTTTACTTGATTTCATATACGCAGTTCATATATGATTCAATTCATATACCATTTCATCATTGATTCATTCCTCAAGGGACCAGTAGAACCCACAAATGACCAGCTCCCAACGTCAGTGGCTACATAGCTCAGATGGTTAGAGCGTCGCACCGGAATCGCGAGGTCACGGGTTCAAACCCCGTTGAAGTCCTGAATTTTTCAGGCTTCTCTACGTAATTGTAAAAATTGCGTTCATAACTGCGAAGATCATAGCTTTACTTAATATTATTTCCTATTCACCTCAATTCGCTCGGCATGAGAAGAGTGTATCGACATTCCACGAATGATATAGGCAAGAAAGGTGTGGATAAGCAGAGGGAAAATCTAAAACTATGGACAGGTGCTAACGTCCTCCGCATCACCTCAAATATGGTCAATTCACGTCGCTGTCAGAGCGAGAGGGCGTAGAAATGGACTCCAGTGTAGAACGCACGTGCAGAGCGTGCACAGTTTTTTTTTGGCACGTTAGATCTATTGTTTTATTGCGTTCTCGTAGTCGGCGTCGTCTCCCTAACATCAAACCTCACCTACAACCGCAAACGCATATGAACAATTCAACTTGACAACAAAGTTTTGCAAGAATGTCGTCGAGTCAAAGCAAGTCACCAACACGGTAGCAGTTTTTGTATTTTTCGATCATCCAAAGGCCAGGTACTAGCAGTAAGAATAAATGAGCAACCTACACTGCTAACAAAGAGTAAGATTAATCGTACGGGCCGTCAAAATCGTTCTCGTCCTCGTCTTAGAATCCAGAGGTCCCTATTAATTGGAGCTTAACCAAGGACGAAGAACAATATTATTTCGCGATTACTCATTTGGCATTGAAAATGGGTACAATCATTCAAGAATTAAAACTATTATGAACGGTGTGGCTGTCACGTTTGGAGACAAAATTTAAAAATTTCTCTTCTGAATCAGTTGCTGTCGTACTCAAGGAATACCCTTAAATACGGTCATTTCACCTCGTAGTCAGGACGACTACAGCGCAGCAAAAAAAATGTACCAAAAATATATAGAACGTCGTATCCATATGTCATCATTTAACCACACGCAAGCATACAAGCTTAAAGCAGTCCACGGAATTACCCAACAGACCATCGGCATCGCATACCGCTTTTAACAATAACAAGTAACATGGTCTTTTAACGGTGTGGCTGTCACGTTTGGAGACAAAATTTAAAAATTTCTCTTCTGAATCAGTTGCTGGCGTACTCCAAATACCCTTAAATACGGTCATTTCACGTCGTGGTCAGGACGACTACAGCGCAGCAAAAAAAATGTACTAAAAATATATAGAACGCCGTATCCATATGTCATCATTTAACCACACGCAAGCATACAAGCTTAAAGCAGTCCACGGAATTACCCAACAGACCATCGGCATCGCTTACCGCTTTTAACAATAACAAGTAACATGGTCTTTTAAGTTTTTAACAGGCCACTTTAAAAACCACCATAAGGAATTTAAATTAATTTTCTTATTTTCTCTTAGGACCATTTTAAGGCCGAAGAGAAACTCAAAACAATGCTATAATTTAGCAAAAATTTGGAGACCAAACAAAAATTATTATTATACATCAGACACAATGAAAAATCTGATATGTCGAGAGCATTCAATCAATTCACAATAGCTTGTGAACGTGACATGATAAATGCATTGTCTGCTGCAGATATTCCCTTTATCATGTCAAGTTCAACGTCTGCCTGGTTACTAAGCCCCCTGGAGTGTTCTCCTCATTGCATTTTTCAACATATGAATGTCTTCTTTCACATATTGTTTAAAAAATGTATAATAAATTATTGAATTCGGTTTTCGCATGATATCATGAATTATGAAAACCTCCTGTCTGTGTTAGCTGCCGAAGCCTTCAGACACAGACCTCGGTTTTGATAATTCATGATATCATGCTCAACCTCATCCAATAATTGTTTATTATGATATTTTTAGTGGTCTATCTTAGCATATCCTCTGAGCTTACAATAGTGCCTCCCTTTTTGTTCTTCAATAGATGGTTTGCAACCAATCTCTAGAGACACAGATAACAATGATGTAATGTACAATTGCTGGTGGACGAACAAAAGGATCTAATGAGAGATCTTTTATTACGTCCACCGTGACATGGCGGCGATGACCACTTATTAAAATCTTTATAATGATTTAACTTTTTAAACACAAGTTTTTCTCGCTGTTTATTCAGTTCTGAGTCTAACATAATTATTAGCATCTGCGTAGATCTGTGGGGAACAAACTGGAATGAACAAATCCGCGATTTTGAAGGAGAGTATTTTCGGTGGAGAAAGGACTTGAAGAAATACAGTTGCAGCAATAGGTGTGGTATGGACGAGAGAAACGCTTTGAATAATCCAAAGGGCGTTTTAGAACCATTACGATGTTTCTGTGATAAATTTTGTGACGAATATGGCGACTGCTGCTTTGATTTTAACAAATTGTGAGTAAATAATTATAAGCGACTGTCTATACAACCTGAATATAATCTAGTAACCTATATAATCTATATTATCTATATAGTCTAAATAACATGTAAGCTATATAATCAATGTATTCTATATAACCTATATAATCTAAAGAGAATTACACCCGTCGAAACCACCTGAATTTTCCAAGTGTCTATAAGAGAAAATTGCTTAAATTACCAAAATAATTAATTGAGAGGACCACTTCTCTCTTTCTTTTCTGTTTATCATCACAAGCTTGGACAAAAATGTTCTCAATTTTTGACCTTTTTCAAGAGAAAACAACACATTGTCTCTTAATTTTTTGTATTATAATCTTAATCTTAATCTTACGCATTAATTAAAGCACACGAAAATACCCGTTATTACAGTCAAATTTTCATTGTATATGAAAAGCCCTGGTTTGGCTAGCCGAAACATAGCACAAAACAATTCAAAATCATTCAACGTTTTATGGGCTCCTACTTCTATATTCTCCTATTTATAATGGTAATTGAACTGAGTGGAGTGCAATTTGGTATGAAATCATACGTGGGATTTCAAAATAGAACAAGTGCGCAGGGCGAGTTTGATTTGAAATCACGTGTACAAGTATCATTTAAGACCAAAATTGTACGACACGAAGTTTAATTACCACTTTATTACATCCATTTAGAAATGTTAAAACAATTATTTTAAAATCACTCAAAAGCAGGATTTTTGTCACTACCAATATTTTATTGATCCAGTTGGGAACATAAGTTGCAAAGTACGCCACACAATGGATTTCTTTTTCTTCCAATGCAATTTGCATCCATTTGATTGGCTTCCTTTAGCAAACCTTGAAATCTGATTGGATGTTTTGTTTTAGTGCTCCTGGGAAATACTCGCGATTTAGAGTAACAAAAAAAAGTAAAAATAGTGCGATTTGTGAATAAATCGCACTGTTTAGAGCCAATCAGATTACAAGGATCATCAGTGACTTCTAAATGGATGCAGTAAGACTGATTACGCCGACCCAAGCTATATCAATATAATTATCGCCAACGGTTTCCTGCCTAATTTACTCTTCGGAATATTGAACGTAAGAACCTTTCGCACCGCATTTGCAGTAAATCCGTGTACTGTGTGAAGTAGCGCTGCAGATGTTTGCAGGAAAAGTTTTCATCAAATTGTCCATCTTTTGCTGTGATGAAAAAACAATGGGTTTTAAATGGTCGATAATCATATCCTTGGGGATTAAAATCCACGAAGTACAAACTGACCAATGGTTTCCTTGGATTTTGTTTAGCGTATGAAAGGGGGCGGAGGGAAGGGTAGGGGAATGGGGTGGAGCATTGGCGCAAGGGTTAGAGACCTTCCCATCCATCAATTTGGCCTTGGTTGGATTCTCAGACTTGGCGTCATATTTGGATTGACTCTGCCCATGGAGTTCTCCCTCCAGGAGCTCCCGTTTTCCTCTCTCGCCTAAACCTATCATTTGATTGGGTTTGCTTTATTGACAAGTGATTTCGTTTACAGTTTTACAGTCTCCGCAATTAGTGAAGCACTTGCGTTCAGGTAGACAAGAGTTTAGCATATAATTTTCAACGGTGAATATAAGAATTCGGTGTTATATTGGCCACTTCCAAAAATACAATAGTACTCTTTCTTTGCCCTTAAAAATTTTGCAAAAGCATTGTTTCTAGGTTCTCTTGGGACTTAAAATGTTACCGAGAAAAAATACATTCAAACAATGTGTACACAAAATTCTTGAGAGAAAACAAAGAGTATTTTGGTATTTATGAAAGTAGTGCCTTTTTTTGTCATGTTTTAGCCCGGTTTTTGCAGTTTTTTTGATATTCACCGCTGAAAATAATACCAAAACAAATATTCGTCTCAGGCTTAGTGAATATTGTGGAACATTTACCTCAACTATGTCGGTCGGTAAATATTCACCAATATTTACTTCACCTTCGTCGAATAATTGTTAAAGAGTTGCCTGCGGTAAAAGTCCCACAAGGCGAGAGCCAAGTGGACATTAGCTTCTTGAGAGCTTACGCAAACTATAAACCGATGGTACACGTTGAACTGTTTCTGTTTGTTGTATAACATAACCAAAACTTCTTGTGACAGTTTGTAACATCCTTTGTCTTTTTCGAATGCCTCTCGCTCTCTAACTCATCGATCTGGCTTTCACTTGGGCTTGCAAATCGCTTTGCCGATGGTTCAAGTAAAATACCCACTAACGAATTAAAAATCTTTTCTCATAAAGCTGCGAAGAAATTTCAGCATTTCTTAGGTAGAATGGTTAATCTTCACTGGAGTTTGAGGGGGAAAGCACTTTTTTTCCCCGGCGCACGATGTCAGGTGTTTTCGTCGTAACCACTCACCCACGTGCTTTCCTTCTGTTATGTTATAATTAAACTTTAATAAAGTGGTTATTGTTGTTATCATTTACAGGTGCAGAAAACGAGTCAACTCTCGAGGAAACCAACTAAGCCAACATGAAATCTGTCGCCCTGTCGTAAACCAAAAAGGTCCAGAGTATGTTGGTTTTGCAGTCCGAAGCACATGCCCGAGAGACTGGAAAGATGAGATTGTGCGCACTAAATGTCAAAATGAAGATCAAAGTGATTTCTTTAATGACTGGCCCGTGTTTGATCGCGACAGGCGCATTGCTTACAGAAATGTTTTTTGTGCAAGGTGCAATGGCGCAGTGAATACAATCTACTGGAGAGTTGAGGCGGAGTGTAGTGAATGGTTTAACACAACTTCTTTCAATCTCAGTGATTTTATGCGCTTCGCGCATGCCAACTGTTCAGTAAAAATCAGAGAATCTTGGGTTCAATACTTGAAGCAGTGCATCCCTCGTTTTCAAGACTGTTCGGGGATTGGTCGGGAGAAAAATGGATCGTTTTGCCAATCACAGTGCCTGGGGTATGCTTTTCCTGTTTGTTTCGAGAGCTCAAAAAGAAAGATAAAAAGATTTCGAAATCTGCAATGCGCATTGTGTAACGGATTTAAGCCCAGCTATTTGAAGATCGATTGTACTTTTGGAGGTTTTCCTGTTTCACCGCCTCTGACTATCCTGTTTGATTTTACTTCCTCCTTCGAGAACAGGGTTACAGTTACAGACAAAAAAATGAATCTGGAGCGAAATATAAACCACGTTTGGCATTGTGATTCTGAAGAGGTGTACGACCCATACGCTGGAAAATGTAAAAGCATTGTCAGTTTACACCGATCACAAATTGTCACGCACGTTTCTCAGAATGAACAAACAGCACCCGTTGATTTTAAGTCAAACGAAACGAGATTGTTGATGAATTGGAACTGCACTTTCGTGGCTTTCAACCACAGTGATTACGAACAACTACCTAATGGTACGGTCTACATTAAACCTCACCGCAAGATTTACGGGAAAAAGAGGTACACAATTCGCGATAATATTTTGCTACTTTGCATCAATTTTTCAAGAAATGCGACCTTTGTCGCCGAACAGCGAAGCACAGGCTACCTCACTAAAGCGAGTCCAACATCTCTCCAAATAATGACTTTCGCTGGTTGCATTATGTCAATGGCTTCCCTCCTTCTCTTGTTGGCAACCTACACTATATTTTCTGAACTGCGCAACTTGCCTGGAAGGATCATTATCAACTTGTCGCTATCTTTGCTGCTGTATCAAGGCGTCTTTCTCGCAGCAATGAAGACTTCCAGTCGTGAGCAATGCAAGGTCATTGCCATTCTTCTTCATTACTTTGTCTTATGCTCTTTCACGTGGATGAATGCTATGGCATATGATGTGCACAAGACATTTACTTCCTCGGGTAAGCTTAAGAGTACGTTTACTTTCGGGTGAGGGGGTGCTCTAAAAGAGTATATGTAATCTCGAATGATGTGGCTCCTTCACCTCCAGAAAACAGAAGATACCGGCTAAAAACAATTATGCACAGAGCTGAATGAACGTAACTTGATGCGCGCCTGATTTTGATTTCCAACACGAAGTGTCCATTTAAGTTCATGCCTTGGCTTCCTATTTGCAACAATAAGGTAAGTCAAGTGAAGCTATTATCCTTGCAGTTATGAACACAGTTTTAGCAATTGGATATAGAAGGCTAAAAAATTCTGGACTTCGACAGGCGTTTGAACCCGTGACCTCGCCATGCCGGTGCGACGCTCTACCCAATTGAGCTATGAAGCCACTGATGTGTAAGTGTACGGGTTAGCTTTTTTTTGGTTTGCGTAAATGCATCTGTTTATCTTTCCTCTGAGGACTGGAGTTTGGGGGACAATTTGTGGAGTTGAAGGTTTGTATCCCCAGAGGCGAACGATGTTACAATTGGGGAGGAGAGTAAGAGGACACTTCATGATGCTTGTCAAAATAGTCGTGCATCTAATAGGCCCTATGCATGATGACGTCACATGCTCAAAATTTCACCACTAAGCCTCGTTTGTCCAAAATTATTCACAAGATTGTTCCTTTAGAATTCAGCTCAGGCTAAAATTTACAAGTATGATTTTCGAATGCGAGGCTTGGTATTGAAATCAGCTAGTCAGACGTCATCACGCGTATTTACTTGAATAAACGCCGCTCACGAAAAACCGCGACAATGACCGCTTCATTTGGGACAAAAAAGCAAATAAGCTTCTCCCTTTCTTCCCGACCCTCCCCCCTCCCCAGGAATACAGAAATAATTTTAAATAATGCGCCGCCCTCAAATTAGCGCCGCACTTGAGGACAAAGGCCGACAATGAGCATTGGCCATGACAACACGGTTAAATTGCAGGGGCACCCAACGAATCTGTTCCTCACATTATCTGTTCCCCAGAGGAATCTTGCTGGCTGGCAAAAATACAGGTGTTTCGATTAGCTGGCTGGGAAATTATGTTATTGATAGAGGTTTTGCCTGGGAATTACTGACTTTTTCTAGCATTTCAACCCGAGCTGGCTGTAGAAACTCTGAAGACTGAGGACGGCTAAAAAAAAAATAAAAAAAGAGAACCCCATCCCTCTCCCAGAGAGTAGTCACAAACATACGACTGCTGGTCAGAGTGATTGCGCTTGCGGAAAAAACCTGTTTGTCCCGGTTTTGTCGCTTTTGTTCGGTCGTTTTGGATCGAGGGATTTGAAAGCGCGCGGAATTCCTGGCTGGGAAATAAATTTGATCAGCTGGCTGGGAAACCAACCAATTTTATCTAGCTTGCTGGGAAATTTCTTGTGTGTCTTGCTGGGAAAAAGGAACAGATAATATTTTCCCAGCAACACTGAAAAACACCTGAAAATGCCTTAATAACATTTATTTTCATTAACTGGGGTATAATAATACATTTTACAACAAATTGGTCGTTGGGTGCCCCTAAAATTGAGACCTGGGACAAAGTAGTCTTGACCCTCTTATAAATGGCAGCGCTATTGACACAATTTAGTTTGAGCTTCTCGCACGGTAAACTATTACTTACAATTTGTGCATGCTTATCAAAACAAAATGATGCTTTTTTTCGAACCCTATTCCCAAAATAACGACCAGATGCTTAATTTAAAAAATCCAAAGCACACTAAATGCTTTTCTCTTTTTCTTTTTCTTAAAAAAAAAGGCCTCTGGAGATTCTTACTACTTTAACTGGGTTTAATTTTTTGCATCAGCAATCTCACACCTTATGTCTGTCCGTTACTCGCTTCTACTGAGACGAAACATTCGAGTGTCATTGTTACATGTAATGTTTTTTTCTGTTGAACATAGACGGCGGATGTGGATCGAATCGTCAAGGAAACCACAATAAACGCTTAATGAAATATTGCTTGTTTGGATGGGGAGTTCCTGCTATTGTCATGTCCATCTTTGTGATCATTGACCAAATTCTCAGCAAAGGATTCATTGGATACGGTAGGTCTGCTGTGTCAAAATGAATTTCAAAGGACTGTGTTACGGCAGTGCAGCTCATTTTGTATAGTTGTTTACTCGCCTGTACTCGCTAACGTTAACCCAAGAAACACATTTAAATGTCACAAATCAAAGCCTCGCGATAAAAAATACGCTTTGTGCTCCATGCACAAAGACTGATATTCTTGGCAAGGCGTTGGTTTGGGCGAGCTCTGTTTGCTGGGACACAAATAATGTTTAGGATATTTCGACCAAGCCATGTTGGTCGCAGGACTAGGCCGTTAATTTAAATTTAGCATCCGCGTAACCTAAGAAACACCGAAATATACACCTTGGCTGGGATCATGTAACAACAACAACAACAACAACTTTATTACCCTTTTCCTTACACAACAAGTTTTCTTTATTGTAACTTGTTCTGCAAGGAAAAGAGTAATAAAGTTGTTGTTGTTGTTGTTACATGATCCCAGCCAAGGTGAGGGCACATCCGCCACAGCCCCTAGCGAGGAACGAGTGACAGGGCCGCCCCACCCGAGGCAAAAGCAAAACCCCTAGAAACGCGAAAACAAGGTTAAGCCACAAAAAAGAATAAATAAAACTTTCACTGTATGGCCCTTGCTCATATATAGCCATCTTAGAAAAGAAGCATATTCACGAAACTTCTAAGATAAAGCAGAAGAAAGAAGAGTAATCATGACCTAGTGAACCCGCAATATACAAAAACTGCATGGCTCCATGATCACACTTAAATCTCTTGAATTATTTAGATAAAGAGGCCCTACGCCTAGCTTCTTCACTGGATAACATCTAGAGAAATGCCCGGATGACAGGAATGCCCCAATTTCATCATGGGAAATAACTAACAGTGCATGTCACATTCAGCATGAACCCATTTATTTCCTCTGATTTCACTACCTCGTTTTTACTGGAAAATTTCGAGAATGAACGAATTCTTCCCGCTTCCTTTTCAGCTGCCAAAGTTCATGGCAACTGCAATCATAATTCAGACTGAGATTATTTTCACCCTTTGATCAACAGGAGAAGGAGAGTCTTATTGTTTCATATACAATCCCAAAGCTGTTCTTTATTTCTTTGTTGCACCAATTGCATTGATAATGCTCTTCAATGCATTTGCATTGGTGCGTACCGTGTTGCACATTGTGAAGACAAGGAAGGTAAGACTAAGATATTAGATATGCATTTATCAGATTTTTGGGCAGCATGCGAAACAATATTAATGCACTGAATAAATAAAATAGTGTTACTGTCACACTCGCCAAATGAGTGAACATCCTCTCCTCGACTAAAGGATGATAGCAGCCTAACGACAAATCCAAAGGTCTTGTACTGCGAGGCTGGAACTGACAGACGGACAGCTGATCATGAGTGCCTCATTGACAACTGTAGGGTATGGATTCAATATAGCCTGCATATGCCAATCATAACCAATCAATTAACTGTCACGGTGACTGCTGAGTAGCCGAATGGAAATGAAATGCAGCTCACAAGAGACTAATATATGAACTGATGCTGTACCGACTGGAAGTCTATGTTCCTTACTGCAAAAAAAATAATAAGGACGTCAACAAGTTCCAAAATTTCTGAGACAATCACGCTAAAAAAAATAAAAAAATAAAAAAATAAATAAAAACACTTTTTTTAGCTTGTAATGCCCGCCGTATCTAGAATTTCAACCTTACCTTTCCCACTCCCCTGCCCTCTCCCTCTTTCATTGTTGACTGTTGAAGGTTTCAACACATATTTTTGCCTTGTTAGTTACACTGAAAAGGAGACGGGGGGGGGGGGGGGAGTGGGAGCCTAGTGTTGGAGAAATTAGGTAGCACAACCATCGGCGACTGCCTCTTAAACCAGACACGCTTCCGCATGCAGAAGGAACACACTTTGTGTAACGGTTAAGTGTTCCTTGCTTGGTCCAACATTATCAATGGATAAATTTTATTTGCCAGAGAACGCAGAAGGTAACCAATCAGCGGCATAGCACCGGCGTAGCCTTGATTTGCGTTAAAATGGCGTCAGTCATGGGAGTAACATGGATTCTTGGAATCACTGCCAACGTTCAGGCTTTGTCATTTCTGTGGTACCCGTATGTTGTTCTGAACAGTCTTCAAGGTATTCTACTCTTTCTTCGTTTTATCTCCTAATTGCTTTTACTTTTTTTTTTTGTTGCATATTCTGACATGTCACAATAATGATGCCAGCCTGAGTTTTGGACGAGGGCGCATGCAGCTCTTACATGCAATGTCTCTAGCTAGAAGGGGAACTTTTTTTTATATTTTCCTCATTAGCATACGTTTTATTATTATTATTATTATTATTATTATTATTATTATTATTATTATTATTATTATTATTATTATAATTATTATTATTTTGTATGGCTACTAACTCGCCCGTTGGAAATTTAACTAAGTTTAACACATTTGTTAATAGCACGATGCCTTCTATCAGCAAACACGTATGTAAATGAGACAAAGAGTAAAGAATGACGTCAGCAAAGATTTGCCTATTGGTTCCTGAAACAATGGGGCACAAAAGTACACAACACAAACAGTGAGGCCTGACCCTAAACGCATTATTTATTTATTTATTAAACTTCGCCTTCTAAATAAACTGTTAACAAAACATGACGACGTACACAAAAAAATAAACTGGCTTAAGGCAGGTTGTCCACAACAGCTGACGCCAATTACTGTGGGCCCAAGATTAACGAAGTTCAAAACACTCGAATAAAATAGTAAAATATAGTAAACTAATAACGACACGAAATAGGCTCTGAAAGGTTTCGTGGCGTATTACATTTTAAGAAGACAGATTTCCAGGTTCTAGGGTCCTCAATATCGAAGCGCGAGATAAGTGCATCTTTGTAGCATGAGGAGAGCAGAAATTTAAATTGGTTTAGAGTTACATGTTCATATCTTAACTGCAGGGGGAGAGCGTTCCAGATTCTAGAAGTTCTTTAAAAAAACAAGGAGTGCTGATAAGTAGAAGTGCGGCATTTCTTTGGTCTGAAAGATTTTGCATTGCTAGCGCTTGCTCTAGTGACCTTTGTGGGAACAATGCGTCCAGGGAGCATCTCATCTGATGCACAAACAATACCATTGGTGGCCTTAAAGAAAAAGACTAAGTCCAAAAACTGATACCCATAACAGATAGGTAGAATATCAGTTGACAAGAGCCTGTCTCTATAGCTTTCCTCACACAGGAAGTGTAGATCTAAAATAAACTCTGAGGCGCGTCGCTGGACGCGTTCGATGCGTCTTATGAGGTCTATTGTTTGCGGAGACCACACTTGAGTGGCGTAGCCAAGAGCAAGACGTACGATGGCTAAGTAGAGAGTTCTGTGGGTGCTTGAGTTTTGAACGTCCTTCGCACATCTACGTATGAACCCCAGTAACTTGTTTGCCTTAGCGCACTGTTCGAGCGTGTGCTTTTTCCACGTTAAGTCGGAAGTAACGTAGACTCCGAGGTCTTTCTCGTGATTGGTGACCTCTAGCGGCTTGTCATTTATCTTGCGCTGGACCTCAACTGGGCTGAACTTTCTTGTGATGTGCTGCTGCTTGCATTTTTTTTGGTTGAAAACCAAGCCTGAGGAGATAGACCAGGCCTCCAGTTTATCTAGGTCGATTTGCAGGAGGATAGCGTCTTGGGTGGAGTCAACCCTCTGGTACAGCTTAGTGTCGCCAGCAAATGAGGACACTTTCGAGTTCACCACAACATCAGAGAGGTCATTCACATACAAGAGAAACAATATTGGGCCCAGAATGGAACCTGGGGAACTCCTGACGGGACATCCATCTCGGGGAAACTGGTACCGAGTAGGGCAACTCGTTGTCTCCGGCCTAGCAAGTAAAACCGGAACCATGACAATAGGTTTCCAGAGATGAAGAAGTTGGTCTGGAGCTTGATCAGCAACAAAGTATGATCGACCTTGTCGAATGCTTTCGACATATTTACGTATATAATGTCTGTTTGCTTGCCAGGGTCCAGTAACGAGCCGATGTGATCATGTACTTCAAGAAGTTGGGTGGTGCAAGATTTACCTGAAGTGAGGCCATGTTGGATGCAGCTGATATGGCAGAATATGTGGTCACGTATTTTGCCCAGCACACAGCGTTCAAGAACCTTGGAGACTACTGAGAGGAGAGAGATTGGGTGGTAGTTATCTACGTACTGTTTTTCTCCTTTTTTTTCTCCTTCTTCCAGTCGTCCGGGAGCGTACCGCAGCAGAGAGACAGGTTAAACAGTTGAGTTAGTGATCGAGCTATTTGCTGCGCTGTTTCCTTGAGGAGACGACAGGGGATGCTGTGTGGACCAGTAGCCTTGTTGGGGTCAAGGGCTAGCAGAGCCTCCGATACATCTTCCGTGGTAAAGCTGACGTCGCACGGGGTGTGGTCCGATGGTTCAGGCTCCGTTGGTGTCGGCTCTGGGTGGTCCTTGGTACTAAACACGGACGTAAAGTACTGGAAGAATTTCCTTGTTTTCAACGAAGCTAGTCAGCCAGGTCTCAGTTACCCACACAACATCAGCCTGCTCGGATTGAACAAGTTCCTGAAAGCGAGACAGGTTGCACACTTTTTTGCCGTCGGCTTTGTTTATGCTTTTAAGACTTTGCGCGTTGATTACGAGACAGGTTACAGATCGACACTGTCCTTTCCTCCCGACCGAAAGAATTGGCCTTGCTCTTGACCTAGCTCTTTCAGGTCCCGGGTTGACACTAAAATCTCTACTTAATAGCAGGGCTGAGATGACAACGTAGAAGTTGTTAGGGTTGTCTTGTAAGCCATAGCGATGGCTTGGCGGTAAATTTAATCTCCTGAGTCTGACATCTTCAGTGAAACACCAGATGGAACATAGTTTATCAGGTAGAGAAGCGATTCCTGGCCCAATAACAGCAATAGTGATAACATGATGTTGGTCAGCCAACCTTGAGTAAAATAACGGCGCCGCAAGGAATACATGACGGCCATGTTGGCTGCTGTTAAATGTTAATTTGGCATTAGAGCTGTGTCCCATGCTGGTCTAATGAAAGTGGAGGAATTATTAAAGACCTGAGTGGCATCTATAATTTCTTAAGCTGTCTTTTCCATTGGAACGATTAAGAAGGATGATCGTGAGGGCTGGAGCATGTAAGATGAGAGGCCCGTTGATTGTTAAGCCGAAGGAAGAAAACAAGGCTGCGAGGAGCTGTAGGGTCAGATACAATTGAGGATATAGTCTCCCCCTTTACTTCCTTAACCTAAATAACTGTCGTTCCCTAACGTCAGTATGGAAAGAGAAACGGACCAATTTTGAAAAGTCAACAATTATTTTCCTTGCATTTAAACCGTGCTCGTATTTTAAAATCTGACTATAGTTGAGGATCTTTTAGCTTGCAAGATTATCTTTTTGCACATAATCAAAGCCAGTTAATTTTTATCGTTTGTTGACTGTCCAAGGTTTTGTTTTAAATACTCTAATTGAACAAGATTTATTTGTTATAATCACCAGTCCTGTAATTTAGTTTCTTTTTGTTTCCTCATATTAATGTTGTACCTCCCTCAGTGTCGTTAACTTTTCCGTCGATTTCCAACCTCTTTTCTGTGCACGATGTGGTCACAAATAAGTACAAATACTCATTTTGAATGACTTGATCTTAGTGAAAGTTTGGATTTTTGCACTAACACAATTCCCTCTGGCCACGCTTCAAAAGTGTCATCATCATCGTCATCGTTATCAACAACCAGTGCTCAGTAAACCGTGAAGCGCATTATAGGTTGGATCTGCTTCTAAGATTTCAAGCAAGAAATAATCTACCTTCGCTGGTCAGACCAATCGCAGCTTCGGTAAAATAAATAAATAAATAAATAAATAAATAAATAAGGTGGCAACATACCACGCCAAGTTTTTAAGCGGTAAGCCTTCCTGCTTTGTGGTAGATAGCCGGCTCAAGTGACATTCCACTTGAAGTGGGCACATGCAGAATGTGTACCGTTAACTCTAAGAGGCTAAGATTTCCAAATATAGTGAATATTAAATTGTTCTTTGCATTTCCTTCTTCCACTGCATTTAGTGGTTTTATTTATGCATGTTTCACAGGTCTGTTCATCTTCTTGTCATTTGCTGTGAGTGGAAGGTCCCTGGAGCTATACAGAGTCAAAATAGCCATGTTAAGGAATCGGTGCTCCTCGAATGCAGCTAAAAATACAGCGAGGACAAAGGAGAAGATCGTGGTCACTCGGTCCGGAAAAACTTGGAGTCCCGACGTTCAAGATTGCGAAGAGATTCCTCTGTAAAAGCGAGACTTTTCCATGCAATACGATATAACAATAGTAATGTTACAGTTCAGTTTTCTATCATATTTCTTTAAAGTGACCCTGTGACCAAAAACCAAGTTATTTTTCTTTGGATTTCAAAACTATGTGAACTAAACACTAAGTGGCCAAACTTTTAAGCCTTGATTTTAAAAAGACCCCTGCTTATTTTAACTGGAATTTCCCTATTTAATGCTTCGCCATTACTAACTTTAAGATCTTGAGAGAACTGGATCGAGGAGAAAATGACGTCGAAGGCTCACTAGTTTAAGAATGTAATGCGTGTGTACGCCACAGAATTATTATGCAGCACGGGAGTTTTGGGCTTTCAGACTTTAAACTCGCGGTTTGTATATATAATAAGCTGCACTCACACGCTGAAATTTTAAGCTAGTGAGCTTTTGACGTCATTTTTCCTTGAGCAGGGGCGCCCAACGTCAATTTTCGGAAAATATCTGTTCGGAAGAGAATTTGAGATCTAGAATTTTCGGAGCATTTGTTGTAAAATTTCTTGCTTGCCTGCCTCTCCTAGGATTTTCGAACATCTAAAAAAGGGTACAATTGCCCATTTTTAACGGATTTTTACCCTAAAAGGGTCACCTAGAGTTTTCGGGAGCCTTTTTTCTGCCTGAAATTTTCGAAAAGATAAGTTTTCATCCCTAAAATTTTCAGATCACTAGACTTTCAGCTAGGAGATCCGACCAGATGAAAAAATTTTAGGGGATGAAAATATGCCTATATCTACCGTTTAAATACTAAAATATGTTTAACAACTGTATTTTTAAGTGGTTTTGAACAATATTCTCGTTGGGTGCCCCTGCTTGAGGTCCAATCGATCAATTTTAAAAGTGAGTAATGGCGGACCGTGAAATCCAAAACTCACACTCAAAGTAAACGGCCTTTGTATAAAAATCAAAGCTCAGATTTTGCCAGTCAGGTGTTCAGCAAACACACTTTCAAAATCTGAAGAAAAAAAACATATGGGCACTTTAACAAGGACTAAATTAGAAATAAGTGGGCAGTAGTAGTGTTAGGTGATGTGATCGGAAATTGACTGCACCAGTTAACTTAAATTCAAGGGAAATTAACGAGTGTCTTTAACCTCAATAGCGTGTTTTCACTCACATGATCAGTAATCTTGTTTTTCCACGGAAACGAAAGTCAACGGCGAACTCAAATTCATTCAAAATCGCTCAAAAAACCGCTTTTGAGGTAAAAGGACGACTATAAACCACAGGTAAGGTAACTCAACGTTTATTTATCATTGATTTACATACATAGTTAACGATATATCGCTATAGGTGAAGTAAACGGTAAATCCAGTACATTTACTATAAAATAACAATCGGCTACACAAACAGATTGTGTGGGCTCCCTGTGGAAGCAGCTGCTAGCACATGACAGTTCCATTT